>NC_062561.1:182791007-183094977 GCF_022837055.1 Prionailurus viverrinus | reverse complement strand
TGCCTGTCATTGCTTGTGGCCAAATGGAATTCCTACCGTCACTTTCAACAATTATAGCACAGCGTTGGGCACATAATGCTACCCAGGAAACTGGATTTACATTTTCAAAAAATAATAATAATACAGTACAGTAAAATTGAGTTAGAAACCTAAATGTGATCAGCCTTGACGTGAGTAGGAGGTACTTAATCTGGATTTTTAAAGAAGAAAATATGTAGCCCTTCAAATGTGAGAGAAATTTGAATGAAAGATCACTTATCTTCGTTAGGAAATATAGAACACACGAAAGTCTAGTTCTTTTCACAGTATAAACAATTTAACATTTACATTTACATATACACTTGCATATACTTCAGTCCATATGCAAATATAAAACTAGTTATATAAATAATTACTTCAAGCCACGTAATTTAAAAGTATATAGTTACATGAAAAAGTTCTCCAAATGCCAGAAAATGGCTCACTTATTTCAAAAGGTGTTTCAAAACTCTGTTCTTTGGAAAGACAGAGAGAGGAAGAAAAATGAAGCAGGAATTTTACTTGTATGCACTATATATCAACCTGATGCTTCTTTTCCATATGGGCCGAAGCTGTGATTGCCTCATTCCTAGGTATTTAAGAGAATAAAGCTCTATTGTATATCGTTGCAGGCAAACCTGCCCTCACTTAAAGACTTAGTCACAGTCAGATACGAGGTTCTGATTTTTGTGTGGTTCAGTACAGCCCTGTCTCCCACGAATGGTACTAATTTGAAATGACTGGACAAGGCACTGAATGAAGTTCACAGGAATTTGGTAGTATTTGCAGAAATAGACTATCTTATCATATCAAAATTGCAAGGAACCTTACAAGCTAAGTCATTTCTCCTCCAACCCAATTGAAACTCCTTGTACAATATTCTGAAGAGATGTTCATCTAAGTTCAGTTTGAATGGTTAAAGAAAAAGAGGGGCACTGTTCTATGAGCACCACTTGCTCATCTACAGGCCTTTCAAAACTTTGAAGACAGGCACCATAATATATCAGTATCCTTCTTCAAGCTCAGCATGTCTGTTCCTTCATCTCCCTCTCTCTTTTTTTTTTTCATGAGCGACTTCTCAAATTATCTTCCATTTTCCTCATCTTCTTCAGGACAGTTTCAAGTTTCTTTTTTTCTTATAAAACATATTTATTGATGCTACCATATAGTGAGTCAATGGTAACACACACACACACACACACACACACACACACACACACACGCATCACTTGACTCTGCCCTTAAAAAAATATTTTTAAGAAGAGGGAGGTAAACATGAATCAAAGAACAGCACAAATACATAATTTTGAATTGTGTTAAGCATGAAAAAGGAAATCACCCCAAACCAAAACAGAATATCCAGGATGCTACATACATTTTGGATCCGACTGACCTGAGGAAAAAGAGAAACCATTACTGATCTTGATCTGAATACTACATTATACTGCAGCCAAAATATTGCTTTAGCTGGCTCCCTTTAAGCTTGTGGCAACTTGTGTTTTTTTTTTTTCAAATGAACTTCTGTCACCTTAACTTTCCATACCCTGAACTTACATAAGTCATTTTTACACTTGATCCTAGCCAAAAGGCCAAGATACATAAGCCATTTTTAAACATCAACACAGAACCTTTCACTTACGAATGTAAAATTCCATCATCTTAGTTTTTAGTCCATGGTTCTAATATATCAAGGTCATGTTTGAATCATAATTAAGGCATGCGACATAATAAGTAAGCTTTTGTATCAGCTGAAAATATCATAAATATCATTCAGTGACTTCAGTAAAATGTAAGACCAAACATAAAGGCCCAAGGAGTGCATCAAAGACTTCTCTAAGTTGATACACTCTAAGTCGATACACTGATACATTTATAAAATCTTTTAATATATAACCATAAGTAGTAGGCATTTGTTGTTTGTACTATATAACATTTATTTCTCCTTCCTCTGGAAATATATGCTTCTTGAGGAGACATTCTCCTGCCATTCTCACTTCCTATGATTTTGATATAAATGTTGAGCTCAGTCTATCCTTGGTTCCCAGAGTATCCTATGACCAAATTTGGTCATTGAGAATATTGACTACTGCTGCCTACAGAATTGGGCACATAATCTACGTCATTCTAGTGAGATTAAATTCTTGACCTTTTGTGGAATTGTTGGAAAAAATAGACTCTCTTGCTGAAATTGAAATTGGGAGGACTTAAGATTGGAATTGCTAGGAGTCACCATATGGAGAGAGGGCCTAGCTAAGCATTCAAGTGACAGATGAAAGTGGAGCCAAGAGATAAAGAGGAAGAGACCAAACCCTCACCCAGCTGTTCTAGATTCAAAGCCAGGTCTAGACTTTTCTGTTGCATAAGCCATAACATGAACTCTTCAGCTTTAGCCAATTGGCATTACATTTCTCTCATTCGCCAAGTGTTCCAACTGATACCCCATATTACTATCTAGTCCACATTATCCTTTTGCCCACAGAAATATCATGGGAGTCTTTGTCATCTGTTTTATTGAAATCTAGATAAAGAACATCTACAACACTTTATTGGCCAACCAGTGTAGTAACCCTTTTGTCAAGGGAAATCAGATTTGTTTGTTTATAGTAAATTTATGCTGGTTCACACTGATCATTTCTTTTCTGAAACCATCTGGTTAATAATGCACTATAGAAGCTTAACTAGTTTAGATGACAAATTCCATATGCTCTTTGCATCACTAACCATGGAATAATATTTTTTTCCTCTGATCTTTGCGATATTTTTTTCCCCTAAAGTCTCAGGCACATGATTCTCAAGGTTTTTGAGTATAAGTACCTTTTTAAAATACCAAAACTTATCTCAGACCTCCAAAGTCCTATGGTCGCCCTTCATTAGTTACTGTTTGTTAAAAAAAGAAAAACACATGAAGACAAAAATTATTAACCTTTTTAAATAAAATTATTTTTTATTAATCATAGCATCTGTAAATATTTGACAAAATATCCTACCTATATATAGGAAATATTACTTATTCAATCTGTGTATAAATTTAGGCAAAGGTGACTTTCCAAATCCCTTTCAATCTTCCCCCAAGGATAAGTGGGCCAGATGGTGAAGTCCTGTTAAAGTGTATTTGTTTGATGCTGCCTAACATTTTATCCCCGTCCCTGTTCAAATAAATGTAAGACCCTATGGTCTCTTTCTTCTAAAATCCCTTTCACTTCTTCCTGTCAACCTCTATGGAGGTTGCTCTTTTGACTCTGCTCAATAGGAGCCTTGAAATGAAAACTGATGACCTGGTGGGGAAGGACATTTGGGCTCTCAAACCCACAAAGATACTAGGGTATAAGCTGACACCAGAAAAACTTCACTTAGAACCAGAAAGTGGGGTTGGGCATGGGACACTTCCCTTGACTTTCCTTAGCACAGAAAGAAAGAGAAACTACAGTCCCACTACTCTCAGGTGATAATTACCAGACAGACTGCCCATAATAAAACACACACACACACACACACACACACACACATACACACACAAAACATTACAGAGCACCTCCTTAAAAGCTTCGGCTGTGCAATTTTTTAGATAGTCGTCCTCAAGTCTGGACAACTGGTTATACCCCACATTTTCCTGTCTGCTGCAGGCAATTTAAAATGAGATTAAGCAAACTGCAATTGAGGGGAAAACACATTTATTTTCACCTTAGTAAACTGATTGTCTTTGTGGCATATCACCTTTATGGCTGACACAAACTTGACAGTGTGACACATTAACTCAAACAAATAAACAGATTTTCAGAGTCAGATCCTCAAATACCAGGCAGTAGTGTTTTTCTTTGAGTACATTGTTGACGCTGTTGTTAGAAGTTGCTACCCCTAAAAGGCTGTAGGCCATAGTCTGATACTCTGTGACTCTCCATTGGTAATTAGTACCTGAGATGTCAAACCTTGCTTTTTGATTCCCTTGCATCAATGAGATACAAGCTTTGTCCCATCTTTGCCTTAATTTTTGAGACTATGAGACACAGTGGAAACAAATCTGATAAATGTTTCAAATATCTCCACATTGCTCATGTTTGAAATCTAGGCAGAGGTGGTTTCTAAACACCAAGGTATAGACTACTTGAATGGAGACTTTTGTAGTGCATAGTTTGAGTTGTCTGTCAGAAGAGGTGCAGCACATGACTTTGAAGGGTTTCGGAGAATGGTCCCCTTCATGTCTGGCTTCATGTAAATAGCTGAAGCACTGTCATGTTCAGGTTAAAATATCTTTGTAAATGGCCAGTTGTTTGAAACCTGGATAGGCAAGTACATAGTTCTCAGTGATAATAAACACTTAAAATAAAATAACAGGCCACTTATTTTTATTTTTCTCAAATATCCTTCTAGAGAAGTAGTTGGTTTCATGACTCAGATTAGGGATATACTGATCATTCCACAAATATCCCAGCAGCTTGAGACTTAGACACCTGATGCCTGAATCACTGCAAGTATCCTCCAAGTTGTCTTGTCTCAGATCCACTTTACTTTTTTTCTCCCAGAAAAATCTTCATAAAATACTCCTATAGCACCTTTTTTTCTGTCACTCTGCGTTTGCATTGCAGCTCTACAGTCTAGAAGAAAATAAATAGCCTTCAATATGCCAGTTATTACAAATCTGAAATTAAAAATAATGGAGAAATGTTTCCTACTTTTTGTGGTATTCTTCTTCACTCTGTCAAATGTGTGTGCTTTAGGGATAGCACAACACAATGAGAGACAAGGAGATAGAGTAGAAAGATCATACTACAGGACAGGGTCAGAAAAATTGATCTGTACAGAACCAGATAGTAGATATTTTAGGCTCTGCAGTCCAGATAGTCTGTCGCAACGACATAAGTCTGCTATTGTAGTATGAGAGCAGCCATACACACTACCTAAGCAAATGTGCACGGTGTTCCAGTAAAATTTTATTTAGGGACACAGTAATTAGAATTTCATATAATGTTCATGTCTCATGAGATATTCTTCATTTGATTTTTTTTTATTCTTAGCTCATGAGCCATACAGATGCAGGCTGTGGGCCAGATTTGGCTTGCAGGCTACAGTTTGCCAACCCTTTGTTTAGGAAAGAGATTGATCTGGATATGAATCCAAGCTCTGCCGTGTATATCAACTTAGATACAGGCTATCTAGCTTTTCTGTATATTAGATTAATTAGTGAAGTGTGTGTGTTGGGGGTATCTACTTGCAAGGGTCTATAATATTTGATGAGTTATCATGAGTGAAACAACTGGCATGGTCTTAATCTTGTAGGGACTCAAGAATTGTGGCATATCTCTGCTCTGGGAAATCCGATAACGCGTCTCTCATATGTAACCTTAAGAGCAGTAGCATCTAATAAGCACTCAGTAATTACTGCTGATGTGGAAAACACAAGATTTCATCTCTCCACTCTCCTAGGTTGTAAGGTGAAATATCTTTGATTCAAATTCCACTGCATGGACCTATAGAATTTTCTGAAATTCTTGGGCTTTTAAAAAAGTTTTTATTTAAATTCTAGTTAACATATAGTGCACTATTGGTTTCAAGAACAGAATTTAGTGATTTGTCACTTACCTATAACCCCCAGTGCTCATCACAATAAGTGCCCTCCTTAATGCCTGTCACCCATTTAGCCCATCCTCCCCAAAAAACTCCCCTCCAACAACCTTCAATTTGTTCTCTACAGTTAAGAGTCTCTTGGAGCACCTGGGTGGCTCAGTTGGTTAAGCATCTCAACTCTTGGTTTCAGCTCAGGTCATGATCTCACAGTTTGTGAGTTCAAGCCCTGCATTGGGTCCTGTACCAGCAGAGCAGAACCTACTCGGGATTCTGTCTCTCCCTCTGTCTGTCCTTCTACCACTTGTGTTCTCTGAATCTTTCTCTCAGAAAAAAATAAACTCAAAAAAAGTCTCATGGTTTTGCTTCTCTCTCTCTTTTTCTCCTTTTACCTTCTCCATGTGTTCATCTGTTTTCTTTCTTAAATTCCACATATGAGTGAAATCATATGGTATTTGTCTTTCTCTGACTGACTTATTTCACTTAGTGTAATACTCTCTGGCCCCATCCGCCTTGTCTCAAATGGCAAGGTTTCATTCTTTTTGATCACCAAGTAATATTCCGTGTGTGTGTGTGTGTGTGTGTGTGTGTGTCTGTACTACATCTTCTGTATCCATTTCTCTGTCAGTGCATTTTGGGCTTTTTCCATAATTTGGCTATTGTTGATAATGCTGCTATAAACATTGGGGTGCATCAATATTTTTGTATCCTTTCAGTAAATACCTCGTAGTGCAATTCCTTGGCATAGCATAGTTGTTTTTAACTTTTTGAGGAAACCCCATACTATTTTCCAGAGTTGCTGTACCAGTTTGCATTCCCATGAACAGTGTAAGTGGGTTCCCCCTTCCCTGTATCTTCACATCTGTTGTTGCCTGAGTTGTTAATGTGAGCCATTCTGACTGGTGTGAGGTACAATCTCATGGTGGTTTTGATATGTATTTCCCTGATGATGAGTGATGTTGAGCATCTTTTCATGTGTCTGTTAGCCGTCTGTATATCTGAAATTCTTTGACTTGTTAATGCTTCATCTTAATATGGAACCAGTAATGATCCCTGCCATATGAGTTTCTGTGAAAATTTTAGGAAGTAATGCATATAAAATGCTTAGACAGTGCCTACTACCCTTTAAGGATTACTCAATAAATAAAAACTTGTTATTAGTACTAATACTGCTAGTATTAGTAAATGGCCTCAGAGAACCCACTGAATAAAGTGTAAATTAGAGAACTTTATTCCAACTGTCTCATTGACTGGCTTATCCTAATATTACAAAATTCTCCTTTTTGCGTGCCTGTTTTTTACTGTATCCTACTTATAACTTGCTCATTCCCATTTATATGTCCTTGCTCATGAGCTTTCTCATACATGAAAATCTTTGGCCCAAATTTTCCTCAGTAATATACTGTTAGAATTTCCAGATTCTTCTCAATTTCCACTTCTATTTTGTCTCCCCCAAGAATTGTAGACCTCACTGATTTTTTTCTTCACTTTTAATACCAGTAACACTTTTGTAGTGTTTAATAGAATTTTGCACCTAATTGTATGTATTTGTTTCATTTTCTTATCTCATAATTATAAATCTTACAGGAACCACATTGTGATCACCTGTAAAGGAAAGAATGGTGAGATCTACTTGTTCTGGGTCCCTCTTCTCCTTAAAATACCCGACGTTACTTTGAACATCTATCTATCTGATGACTGATATGGTCACTTAAGTAGAGTAAATCTATACTATTCCAGGATCCTATACTGATCCTGATCCTCTACTAAGGAATTCCATACCATGGAATATTCTTTGTCCACTGGAGGTTGTAATACACAGCCTATTTTCCCTGATGCTTACTTACCTGTAATATCACTGTTTGAGTTCTGCTTTCCTGCTGCTTCTGGTGACAGAGGCACATTTTACTCTTGATATCAGTTTATTTGTTCAAATTTTTAAGCAAATCTTTAACATAAGACCTAAGTAGAAATGTATCCTTTTAAAAATGTTGAGTCTTTGGGTTCCCTTTTGAGTATTTCATGTGGATTTGAATTATGCACCATACGATGCCTGATTTTTTTCCACTGGAGTTAATTAGGCACCCAGTTAATTGTGATTCATTGGGCAGCATTTGGCAAGACTAGATGAGGTCATTGAAAAAGAGATTGTGCACTTCTGGACTCACTGTCTTTTGTTGCACTCGAGATTAGGGGGAATTAAATTTTCTTTTCCTCACCCTGCAGTTTTTCTCAAATATTGTATGTGCATTTTTTTTTCTTTAAGGAAGAGAAGAGGAAAACAAAGGGTGGGGCCTGGAAGGAGGATAGGAATATGATGACATTGTTACTTTCTGCCAGTGAGGCATCCCTTCATTTCAATTCCTCTAGCCAAGGAGGTTCCAGTCAGATGCCCTTCCAAGCTTGTGATTTCCTCTACCCCAGTAGCCACAGGGTGCACGGCAGGGTAATGCATGATGCTGCTCTGCCCTGCAGACTAGACCTTCTGGTTTCACAATTCCAAAGCCCCATGCAAAGAACAGAGGGAAAGCTGCCTTGGTATCGAGTTATAGAGTAGAGAGAATGGGAAGAGACTTAAATGAAAATATTATTTGCCAGCCCCTCTACTGGCCTTCTCCTATCTCCTTCAGCATGAGAAGATTTCAAGCTGCTTAAATTTAAAATGATAGGAAAAATCAAGACCTGCATGCTCTTAATAAACCCAGTTCCCCAGAGCGCCAGAGAGAATGGCATTAAACCCCAACATTGGTCAGAAAAGACGGGGCCTCTTTCTGTGAGCTCTGAAAAGGAAAAAGAATTGAAAATGCAAGCATCTCTTTATTATAACAAAAGCAAGAAGGAAAAATATTTTTCAGTTACAGCTCTTTCCTACCTTGCTTTATCCTTTTGTTTGGGCAGCAATCACAGACCCATATGCTAAGTGGTGGAAGATATTTTTCAAAACCGTTTGTCTCCTTGGGAGGCTCCTAAGCTTGTTTTATTGGCAACTATGAAATCACCACTGGGTTTGTCGTGTGGTTATTCTACAGATGGTTTGCATGGGTGGCTTATTTCTACTGGATGAAGTTTTCCTTTGGACTTGAGTTTGGATTGAAGAAATTCATGCACTACTAGTCTTTACTTCTTTTTGATAAAATTCTCATGCTGTTTCACCTATGGACCATTGTCTTTGGAGTTTTTGATGGGTAAGAAGAAAGTAACCTCGTAGAAACCCAGTCAAGTAGCACTTATGCAAAGGAACAAAGCTTCACCAGCCATCCTGGTCACTTCTAGTTTGGATGGGTGACAGGTGGTCTGGCAGTTTTCTCAGTACATACAGAAACCAGCATCCATTGGAAGCTCAAAATAATCTTACAGAATTTCACCTAAAGGCAGATGGCAACACTTCTTTACACTTGTGTTTTTTTTTCTCTTCCTCTTCTCCAAAACAATCATAGCTACACATGCAATTTGTTCCAGGGACATTTATATATGCCCAAGAGAGTGTGCTCCTTAAAGATACACTCACCTCAGTATTATTACTTTAGAAACAGAATGCAAATATATAAAATCCTTCACTCTAGTTTGCAGAAAAGGTAAGTTACACTGTAACTTTTTAAAGGCTTTGGTTCATTTTCATTTCTTCAAGTGCCAAAAAAAATTAAATTTATTGAAATTTTCCGGGGATCCAGGAGATAACTGACTCTTGTGTCATGGAATTGGCTTTTTAGAGTTAATGAAAAATTGTTTTGAATGGCTACACAATTGCTCACTGATGGGTAGTCTCTGGTAGGGTATTCAACATTTCTGAATCTATTTTTCCATCTGTAAAATGGGAATAATATGGCCCTAAACTCAGGGTTGATTTGGGGATTAAACAGTATAACATGTAAAATGTTAGCAAACAGCTACTGTGTAGAGTACCCTCTCTTTGCTAGACTCTGTTTCTTTGTGTGTTTGATATGTCATAACTCAGCTGATTGTCATAATAGTTTTACCTGCTAATATTGCTCAAATGGGGAAACTAAGGGAAAACAAGTTTAACTTTACCAAGCAAACAAAGGGAGTAATTCATGGCAGCAGGATTTGCCCCCATGCTTTTAATCAGTACTCCATTTTGGCTATACATGTGGCATGTAGATGACAGAAGAATTTTAATTCCCCTTGCCCCCAATTTGCTGGGCCTTTATTTACCTCATCTGTATAACTGATGTGATTAGACTAGTGACTCTCAACAGAGGTGCCTGTTACAAAAACCTGAGGAAGATCTTAAAACTGGACAAAGAAGGGCCCATCTTATGAAGATCCTGATTCTGTAATATTTATTTATTTGGAGTCTTGGATTATGAGTTATTCCACTGCAGAGGTTATTCTAACGCAAGACACCAGAAAGATAATCAGGGTAGAAAAAGACATAGTAGCCAACAGAACAACTTTCTGGTTTTTAAATTTTTGCATTAATCCGGATGCAGAAGAAAATCTCTGTTTTTGAAACAAAGGGTAATGAGAGTCAATCTTTGGCTATAATTTTTGCCTCTCCAAAGTTTCACCACCTGGTTCTCCTTTGTAAGTGACCTTGGGACTTTAAGATATTCACATGGAGCTGCCGTGCTTTTTGTAGTTTAAACAATTCTCATTTCAGCAATGTGTTTGGCACCAGCCTCTCCCTTCTTACATGGCAGTAGTACAATACAGGCTTTTAAGCTGCTCTTAACAGAATTACCCCCATGCTGCTTTCTTTTCCTGATATGTCTTTGCCCTTAGTTCATTTTTAGCACTTATAAAGGATTGTATGCTTTTTATTAGCATTCATCTGCACCAAGTGTACGTTGTGATCAAATTCCTCAATATTATTAAATGACAGATGAAAATTTTTATGGCATGGGAATGAAAAAAATGAAGTTTACTGTGCTTCTAAACATTAATCTGAATAGATCTCTTTCTTTTTATATCAACTGCCTTATCATTTTGACAGATACATGTGCCCATTCTAACTTAAAGTAACAAGGTAATATCTGCTGACCTGGAACAACCAACAGATGAGTGTGTGTGGGTATGCATGTGTGTGGGTGTGTGTTGTGTGTGAAAGCTCATTATTCTCTAAGGACATCTATAGATTAGAATACATACTATAAAAAATCATTCTGTATTATTACAGTAGATACTCAGAGCATCTGAAGATGTGATATCAGGTATCATCAGAAAATCAGAACCTACAAATTGTTGTCTTTTTAAACTTATTCCTTGCACAGAAAAAAAGTTAAGGACAAGTCTTGAGCAACATACAACAATAAATTTTTCAAAATAGTTAAGTGCTTACTGTGTCACAGTCACTCTTTTAAATGCTTTATATTATTGCATTTAATCAACCATAGGAAATAGGGGGCGATTATTTCTATTCCCATTTCTCATATGAAAAAACTGAGTCTCTGAGACATTAAGAAACTCATCCTAGGTCATCCATCTAGAAATGGTAGAGTCAAGATTTAATAGATTCCATAGGTTGACTTATTTATCACTGTGTGACATGGCTTCCTGATTGGGTGAACCAACAGGTCAGAGGTCCAAGTATCCAACTGTTAGAAGTAAAATGCTGTTGCTTACATGACTAAGAGGAAAGCATGGAGGGACCTTCCATACTAGCTACTACACTAGCTGCTAAAAATCAAATTGTTCAGCCAGAAAGTTAAGAATCATGGGTGAATCAAGGAAATACCACAAAATGGAGAAGGCCAAAGAGGAATAGAAAAGAGAAACTATAGGTAACACAAGCATCCATGGAGAAGCCAAGGAAATTTCCAGTCTGAAGAGTAAAGAAGAATGCTAACTGGCAGGAAAGAGAAGAGAAGATGGACAACTCTTTAATAAGCTGCTTACATCTCCATATCCCACTAAGGCACTGAGGTGCTGCATTAGAGACACATCCATCATTGGACAGCTCTACAATGGGAGTGAGCACCAGGGCACTTAGTAAAAGGATCAGACAGGTCCTGCTTTCTGCCTTAGCTTCTGAGAGTATGAATCATCATTTACACCTAATCTAACTTTGTGCTAATCAGGAGAGATGATGGGAAGGGTTAACCGAGAATGACATGAAGTCATTCAGTTTACTGCAGTGGAAAGCTAATCTATGTTATAGTAGAACATATAAGTTATAATTTATGACATACAACATAAAATATGTAGTTTAAAATACGTCCCCAAGTATGTAGTTCAAACTTGAAGGAAAATCATAGAGTATCCCTCTAAGGAAATTAATTTTAATTGTATCTTTGAGCAAGCCCAGGCAGAGTGCCTGGTATGTAATTGACTCTCAGTGAGAGAGACAAAGATGGAGAAAATAAGAGGAAGAGAAGGTAGAAAGAGAGACGGCAAGGAAGGAAGAGGCTAGGAGAGGAAAGAAGGATATGTGTATAAAAACTAGGTGGGTGAGCATTGTATTCCTATAATGTCAGTGTTTTCAAGTGAGACATGATAGAAATCTAAATTCAACCAGGAGAAATAAGCCAACAACTTATACAGCAAAAAAAAAAAACCAAAAAAAAACAAAAAAAAACAAAAAAAAACAACACTTAATGGGTGTTTCAGAGCAAAGACCTGAATAAAATTAAACACTTGCATGTTTTATTTATTTATTTTTATTTATTTATTTTTGAACAGTTTTAAAAGATTGATTAAACCTATCTAGTTTATTTTGAGCTAGTCAAATTGAACCTCAGTTTATCTTTCATAAACCCTAGATTTTTATGAAAATGTTAAGCAATTGGGAGTTATCATTATCCCTGAGCTTTTTAATATGCCAAATATTTAACAAAGAATATACTTTTCTGTCCAATTCATTGATCTTTTGGTACCTTTGATGAATGATCCTTTCAGAATGGTCATAAAACTAATCTGCTGTCATACAAAGTAGAGTTTACCATGAGGGAGAAGAGATGATGTCCTGCACTTTTTTTTTTTTATTGAAAGAGAGAGATAGAGAACATGCACACATGCAGGGGAGAGGGGCAGAGGGAGAGAGAGAGAATCTTAAGCAGGCTCCATGCTAAGTGTGGAGCTGGACATGGGTCTCATTCCCACAATCCTGGAATCATGACGAGCCAAGATCAAGAGTCAGATGCTCAACCACCTGAGCCACCAAAGTGCCCCATTTTTTAAGCCTTCTTTATGGGTATTGATATTGCTATACACTTGATCTAATCTTGGTCAGAATATTAAAATACTGTATTGACAGAATGTTAAAGCCCATTGTAATTTATAGGTCAAATGATTATGTATAAGATACATAATCTCTTTGGATATTCAAGAGTCTTTTTTTTTTATTTTGAACATGCAGTCTAGCTCTGTGTTACCAACTTTTGGTTATAAACAATATGCAGGTTTTGAAGTATCCTTTCTTTAAAACTCTCCTCAGTGGTGCTGGATTTTTGACACTCCATGCCCATCAGCAAGTTCCATATGAGTGAGTCAGAAAGACCTGTAAGTATAGACCTATAAGAAGAGGATTTTATTCCTTGTGTTGCTAATGCAGAGATCCTACAGTACACTCTGCCTCTTGTTGTTGACAAGACAAAAGGAAAGGGGAGCACCATGAAACAAGATCACTTTCTAGAGGAGGAGGAAATTGGTTGGGAGACTGATATTTTGAGTTTTGATTTCCTAATATAGTTTGTATAGACTTGGCTGTGTTATGTCTTTCCAGAGATCTGATATATGATCATCTTTTTTTTCCTATTTTTTTAAGAAAGATGCAAATGTCCTAAGTAAAGTCAGCTACCACTGAAGGATTTTTTGAAGAAAATAGATTCTTAGTATATGGGTTTCATTCATTTAACTCTGCAACCCACTGGGTCTCACACCTGTGAAACAGTACCGTGACTGATGATTATAATGAATGTTTTCTGCTGTCAAGGAAATGTAAACCCTTATCTAGTGTTCTCTACTAAAGATTGCAGAAAGGCATGTAATAATTTTAGAAAAAGTTCTACTCCCCCAAAAATAACAATTTTAAATTTTAGTTTCCTGAAGTATTATATTAACTACTTGGGGGAAATTCACTTATCTACAAGGAAATTTCAATGTCCAACAAGCCAGTCTATTGCTTCTCAACCCAACAATCAATTTTGGACATACTGTATAGAATTAAGTCTGAAGTAAGCTTCAGAGTTTCAGTCCCGGTTTTCCCATTCCCTAGTTGTTGTGACCATCAGCAAGTTACTCAAACTCTTGAAATCTCAGTTTTCTCATGTAGAAAATGGGGTTAATAATGCTCATATCAAAGTACATTGAATATTCACCACAATGCCTGGCACACTGGACATCCTTAATAAATAGCAGATATTTTTACTTTAAATATTCTACTTTACATTATTTGGAATCAATGCATAGGTTTCTAAACATTAATTAATGGCAATACATTTTCCAACAACTTGGAAGTCATACCCTCTAAATATAATTAGGATGAAATTCTCAGCACAAAGATATAGGTTCATCAATAGTCATTAGTCCTACTGTGTCCTTTCTTGAGCTCCAGCAGTTCAAACAGGTTCCCCAAGCCCCAACAGCCAGAAGATCAGATTCTGTAGTCAAATGGTCTCCAGGTCACGTTATTGTTCCCTGCCTAAGCTATGTCAGAGCCATGCACACAGGGTCTATCTATATAGCAAGAGATGATAGCAGGAGAAACTTAATGTGTTTATAACCAGTGAATAAGCAATAGATAGTCTCTATTTAATGAACAAATACTAGGAGTCAGGCAGCAGGATGAATGTTATGGGTGCACGATTTGATTAATATGATGGTATTTATGATAATGGGTTCTAAATTAGATAGCTTTAGGTTGAGGTCTTAGCTCTGCTCACATTTGCTGGATGACCTTGCAATACTTTCTTTTCCTCAAAAAATGTGGATGACTTATAATAATACATACATGTTATATATGACATATAATAATATGTACATATTATATGTGACATATAATATATGTACTGTGTGGGGGTTAAGTGGAATAATGAATGTTAAGGGTCTTTAGTACATTATAGGCTTCTTGAACCTCTGACAACCTTTTGTTTGTCTTCCAACCCCACAGTTTGCTCCTTCTCAGTTTCCTGCTCTGCTTGACTGGGAGTGGTGTGCCTGAAGGTTCTGAACTTGGTCCTTCCCTCTATCTACACACTCGCACTTGGTGACCTCATCCGATCTCATATCTTAAAATACTACCTCATTCCCATTGAAAGTTCTAACTTCCAACCTCATGGTCTGCTGCAGTAATTTAGAGAGGTTAAGTAAATTCACCCAAATCATATAAGAAGGGTCAAATTGGCACAAAACCAACATCTGACTGACACTGAAATCCATGTTATGAAAATTACAGAAAGGAGAGAATAGAAAACAGGTGATTTAGTACCAATCACCCAGGTACCAACTTCCAAACTTAACAAAAAGAGTAAATGCTTGAGTGTTTACTTGACTTGCTATATATAAAGAAATCATGCATTTTTTCCCATGTGATAGTTGAGCTTATCCTTTAATTAAAAATTTAAAAACAGTTTTGAAGGTTAAGAGTTCTATCTGAAACTTCACATCATTTACAAGGAAAATTAATGAAAATTATTAATTGTTATAGCTCATTTATAAGAAGCTAGATGAGAACATTATGAAAAATTAGTGAAATTATTATCAGATGGAATAATTAAAGATCAATTGTGAAATAATCACATAATTCTAGCTATACGCTGTATTGCTCTTCATTAATCAAAGATAATCTGGAATTGCAATACTTAATTAAATGCAAAAAACTGTTTGTGTGTTCTGGCTCTGAAAGGAGATAATTGGAGAGTACAGAAGCTGTACAGTTATCAGCTTTTGCTGATTTTTTGAGAGTCTAGAAATGTAAATTCTGCAGTGTGGGGGTTGGTCATTTTGTGGACTGGAAATCAGACCTTAGATACTCCTTTTTTCAATGAGATAATAATATTCCTCTTTTAACCCTGAAAAAGGGGGAATTTTAGTCTATCAACAAGAAAAAAAAATAATGCATCTAATTCTGGCAGATGTATAAGATCTCAAAGGCCCATGAACAAATTCCATCTCATTGTGCTTTCTTTGCTGCCAAAGTAGCGACCTATTGACTAAAATCCTTAGTGCTCCTCGAAAAAGGAAGTAATTCATTCTTTCTCCCATTTGTAAAATAAGGTTATATTTCATACTCATGTCAATCTCTGTTTCTCTGCAGGAACTACAGTGAAGTTACACATCAATTTCAAATGAATGTTTTACACACAATAAAATGCATCAATTTAAGATGTATATCAGTAATTTTTGACAAATATATACACCCATGGTATCACCATGGCAATCAAGATATAGAACATCTCAGTCACTTCAGAAAGTTCTCATGCCCCATCCCAGTCAATCTCTATTCCCACCCTTGGTACCAGGTAACCACCAATCTGCTCACCTGATAGTATAGTTAAATTTTTCTTTTCTAGAATGAATTTTATCTAAATGGAAGCAAACAACATGTATTTTTTTGAAGTCTGACTTCTTTTGCTTGGTGTGATACTTTTGTGATTCATTCCCCCTAACTCACTATTCTTTTTTATTCCTAAGTAGTACTCCATTGAATGAATATGCTACAATTTGCTTGTGATTAACCTACTGATAGATGTTTGGTTTATTTTCAGCTTTGAGCTATTATGAATAAAACTACTATGAACCATTGTGTATAGGCTTTTGTTTGGTCATATTGTAATTCGTTTTTCATATTGCTTTGCATCATTTGTTTGCACTTGCTCTCTATTATCAGCCAACTGAAATTCAATTGTAAAAAATATCTCCATGATGGAGGAAGATAGGTTTCCACACTGTATGTGGAAATATATTAAAATATAGAGTGGTCTTTTTTTGGAAAATAAAATACTTTTACATATATTATTTCATTCCATCTTTCATGGAATGTTTTTGTAATAGGCAAGGAAAGTACTGTTATTACCCTTAGCTTGCAAATCTGTAAACTAGGTCTTAGAGGAGTTAAGTGATTTGTTCAACACCTCACAGCTGGTAACTGCTACCTAGAATCATGACCACAACCTATTTTTCAGCTTCTTAGTTTGGTCTACTTTCCACTCTGCCATGTAGAAAATGTTTCACTTCATCTAAAACATATTTATTACATTCCTTTTGCTTGCCTCACACAGTGTTAGGGTGTTGGGAAGCATGTATCAACAACAACAACAAACCAAAAATCCTTGTGTTCCCTGATGGAATTTATTATTTAATTGAGAAGACAATACATGTACATGAAAAGAAAATGAGTGCAATGGTAAGGCAATTAGTTAAGATTGTTAGAAACATATATTCTGTGCTACATTGAAAACAGGCGTTGAATTAATAGATAGCTAAATAAAGGAAGTAGGGAGTTATCTGGAAGAAGTTCATTAAGGAAGTGATTTTATGCTAGTCATTGAAAAACAAAAAGAATGGATTGAGAGAGAATAAGAGGAAAAGCCAAATATGTATATCTATGTGATGAGAAGGAATTTGGAATCAGTAGGACTGAGAGGATTTACTTTCACTTTGAAAATACAAGGTGGGGCCAGTTCAATGTCAAGTTAAATTATATGGAATTTACTCAGTGGACAGCAGAGAAACATTGTAGATTCTTAAGCAACAGAGGATAGTGACTGGCATGGTACAAGTGATGTTTTTAGAAAGGATAAATTGGTCACAGCTTACAGAATCGGGTAGATCTAGGAATGATTGTCAAAGCGGCTAGTTCAAAGACTATTGTAACTTAGGTATGAGGCAATGAAGATCCAGAGGAAAGAAAGGAAAATGCAAGTCTAAATGTTTTTATGAAAACAGACAAGCTATCACAGCTCTTCCTTGAATGTTATCCTAATTCAGAGGAATTCAAACAAAATTCCTATAGAAACTAAATGTCCTTGTGCTAACAGAACCAGGTTTTGCAGCCATAGAAATGATTATAAAGCTATTATAGGACTTAATTTTGGCCTGGAACTTGATTCTTTTTGCTACAATTCACTGCCTGTCAACTTACCAAAGGATGCACTGGCTTACTTATTTCAGCTTCTCTCTTTGGAGTATAGTTTTAAAATAGCACCCATCAGTCTTAATCTCAACTCTTTTCCAAAATGTTTCCCAAATTAATAATTTCAGTATTGGAAGTAGTGACCCTATACGGGAATATTACAAAAATAGTTCACCCATAATTAGAAATGAAATTTCCCTTCATTGAGCAATAGGAAATTGGCCAAACCCAGAAGTTTTGCATACTATGCTGTGTTCGGGGTTCCTTAAGGTAAGTATTCTGTAAATTCATTCTCCTGTTGCTCAGTGGCCTGGTGGATGCTTTTATTTTGTTCCCCATTATCATGCTGCTAGCTTTAGCCTCATTCACCATGCCGTGGGCACACATGTAGGTCGGATTCTGGTAATTAAATGAACTATCCTCATAAGCAGACCTCAGTTGAATGTTTGTGTGGGTCATGACAAATTGAAGAACCCACCACCCATGCCCACATACGCACTCTCTAGGATACAGATTACAGGTGCAGTTTTGATTGATTTGGAAGCTAAAGAATCCCTTAACCAGAAATGTATGATAATGAAGTTAAATGACTCTTGTCTTTCTGAAATGAGGTTTTTTGGTTCTTAGTTCAGTGGTCATTTCTACCCATTCTGTTGGAGAAGACCCCATAAACTTGGGGAGAAGATAAACTTCAAATCCTACTCTATGTGCACATGCTCTATACATGATAGTCATTTGACATTGGACATGCCACTTATCATTCTCTGCCTCAGTTTCCTCCTATGTAAAGTTAGAATAATACTAGTACTTTCCCCCCAAAAGTCAATAAATATTAAATGATCCATTTTGTGCTTTTGTGCCTGGCACATAGTAAGCACTCACATATTAATGATTGTTTTTGACCTGGTGCTCCTACTACTGTTGTTTTGTGTTTTGTTGTTGTTTCTGTTGCTGTTGTCGCTTCAATCCAAATTTTTAGCAATTTCTCTTAAGGTATTTTCATTGTAATAGGGAAAACAGAAATGTAGACAGCCCAAGGTCAAATTTACAAAGTTCTATATATAGGTACAAGCACTGTATTATGGAAAGAGCAGAAGAAAGAATGATTCTGCAGGAACAATCAGAGACCATTTGGTGGGCCACATACATTCAAGCCAAGATTTGAAGGTAAAATTTTTAGTGTAATGCCAGACAAAGGAGTGGCTGCTGAAGATTTTTGAAGGGAGAATCCAATGTGTGTTTTAGGAAGTTAGCTCTGGCAATAATGTGAAAAAGTAGAAAAGTAGAGATATATAAGAAATATAGGAGAAAAATTAGAGGCATGGAGAGGTTAGCAAAATAGAAATTGTTACTTTTTGTTGATTGTTTTTGTGAGATTATAGACTAGAGTTATGAGGGAGGCAGGGAAATTGGAAAGAGGTGAGAGTGACATGGGGAAGGGCTAAGGGACACTCTTGATCTAGGTACCACATCAGTTCAAGTTCTGTGATTGAATAGTCCTTCAACATCAATCTCGGAACCACCCGCTTTTTTCCCCTCTTACCTCATTTGAACCCTTAGCAGCATTACTCAAGGTGGATCCCCTCTCTGGTTCTTGAACTTCTTTCTTCTTTTGACTCTCATGACACACTCTGGTTTTCCTCCAACCCAATGGATTCCCCTTCTCACTCTTCCAGATGTCTGCTATTCTGTTTGACCACAAAAGGCTCCAACCTTGGCCCTTTCTATCTGTACATTCATCTAATTTCATACTTTAAAACACCATCTGTTTCCTAGTGAGTGTGACATTTATATCTCCCCCCACCTTTTTTTTTTTATTCCAAACTTATTCCAAACTTCAGACTCATGCCCATACCTTCCAATCTGATATATCCCAATGGATGTTGTAATAGGCATGTTAACATGAACATCTTCCCCTTTGAACTTGCTTTCCTATGAGTTTCTACATCTCATAAATGGTACCATATCCACTTAATTACTGGCGCCCAAAATATAGAATTTTTCCTTAATTTTGTTTCTTTTGTCAAACCCCTGTATTCAGTTCATCAGTAGGAGCTGTCAACATTATCTCCAAAATCTCTCAAATTTTGCCTCTACTCTCCGTCTCTACTTTTCACCCTAGATCCATCACTGTAACTTGTGCTGGGGTAAAAACTTAAGAACTGATGTAGCTTTGTCTCTTTTTGACCTCTGTAATCCATGACCTACTCAGGAACCAGAGTGATCTGTTAAAAATATAATTTCAATTGTGCCATTTTCTTTCATAAGTCTTTGCTTAATATCTAAACTCTTACTCAACTTAAAAAGTCTTATTTCTCTGAATTCATCACATTTTCCTCTCTCCTACTCTGCTCCAGATACACCAAATTTTTCTTTTCCTTGAACATACAAAGCTTGGTTCTGCTTACTATACTTTGTGACTGTTTTTTTTTTTTTCAACAGTCACTGCTTTGATTTGATGTCCTCTCTTCAGAGAACACCTCTTTCCTAACCTCACAATCTGAAATCCTCTCCAACTCCCCCTGAATCACATCACCCTGGAGTAATTTCATTATTATTTATTTATTCATTCTCCCTCTCAGCTCCCTCCAACAAGAAAGTAAGCTTTACTAGAGCAGGAATCTTGTCATTTGTATTTAAAATGCTTTTCCCAAACTTCCAAACTCCTTTTATGAGGCCAGCATTACCTTGATTCCAAACCAGACAAAGACCCCACTAAAAAGGAGAACTAAAGACCAATTTCCCCGATGAATATGAATGCAAAAATTCTCAACAAGATACTAGCCAACCAGTTCCAACAATACATTAAAGTAATTATTCACCACAATCAAGTGGAATTTATACCTGGGATACAGGGCTGGTTCAATAACGGCAAATCAATCAGTGTGATACATCACATTAATAAAAAAAAAGTGAGAACCACATGATCCTCCAATAGATGCAGAGAAAGGAATGGACACAATACATCATCCTTTCTTATAAAGCCCTCCAGAAAGTAGGGATAGAAGGATCATGCCTCAAGATCATAAAAGCCATATATGAAAGACCCACCCCTAATATTATCCTCAATGGGGAAAACTGAGAGCTTTCCCTGCTAAGGTCAGGAACATGACAAGGATATCCACTCTTACAGCTATTATTCAACACAGTATTACAAGTCCTAGCCTCAGCAATCATACAACAAAATGAAGTTAAAGCCACCCAAATTGGCAAGGAGGAAGTCAAACTTTCACGCTTTGAAAACGACATGATATTTTAAATGGAAAACCCAAAAGATTCCACCAAAAAACTTCTAGAACTGATCCATGAATTCAACAGAGTTGCAGGGTATAAAATCAATGCACAGAAATCGGTTGCATTTCTATACATCAATAATGAAGCAGCAGAAAGAGAAATCAAGTAATTGATCCCATTTACAATTGCATCAAAAACCATAAAATACTTAGGAATAAACCTAACCAAAGAGGTTAAAAATCTATACACTAAAAACTAAAGAAAGCTTATAAAAGAAGTTAAAGAAGACACAACAAAATGGAAGAAGACCCGATGCTCCTGGATAGGAAGAACAAATATTGTTAAAATGTCAATACTACCCAAAGCAATCTACACATTCAATGCAGTCCATATCAAAGTAATACCAGCATTCTTCACAGAACTAAAAAACACAGTCCTAAAATTTGTATGGAACTAGACAAGACCATGAATAGCCAAAGCAATCCTGAAAAAGAAAACCAAGCCTGGAAACATCACAAGTCCCGACTTCAAGATGTATTACAAAGCTATAACCATCAAGACAGTATGGTACTGGCATAAAAGCAAACACATAGATCAGTGGAACAGAATAGAGGACCCAGAAATGGATCCACAAATGTATGGCCAACTAATCTTTGACAAAGCAGGAAAGAATATCCAATGGAATAAAGACAGTCTCTTCAAAAAAATGGTTCTGGGAAAACAGGACAGCGACATGCAGAAGAATGAACCTGGACCACTTTCTTACAGCATACTCAAAAATAAACTCCAAATGGATGAAAGACCTAAATATAAGACAAGAAGCCATCAAAACCCTAGAGAAAAAAGCATGCAAAAAACCTCTTTGACCTCGGCCACAACTTCTTACTCAACATGTCTCCAGAGGGAAGGGAAACAAATCAAAAATGAACTATTGGGATTTGTTTAAGATAAAAAGCTTCTACACAGTGAAAGAAACAGTCAGCAAAACTAGAAGGCAATCTATGGAATGGGAAATTACATACCAGATAAATAGTTAGTATCCAGAATCTATAAAGAACTTAACAAACTCAACAACAAAAAAACAAATAATCCAGTGAAGAAATGGACAAAAGACATGAATAGACACTTTTCCAAAGAAGACATCCAGATGGTTAACAGACACATGAAAAAATGTTCAATATCACTCATCTTCAGGGAAATACAAATCAAAACCACAATGAGATACCACCTCACACCTGTCAGAATGGCTACAATTAACAACTCAGGCAACAACAGATGTTGGTGAGGATAAAGAGGACCCCTTTTGCATTGCTGGTAGGAATGCAAACTAGTGCAGCCACTCTGGAAAACAATGTGGAGGTTCCTCAAAAAATTTAAAATAGAACTATCCTATGACCCAACAATTGCACTACTAGGTGTTTATCCAAAAGATACAGGTATTCTGTTTTGAAGGGGCACGTGCACCCCAATGTTTATAGCAGCACTATTGAATGGATAAAGAATATGTGGTGTATATATATATATATATATATATAGAGAGAGAGAGAGAGAGAGAGTATATATATATATATATATATGGTGTGTGTGTGTGTGTGTGTGTATATATATATTAAATATATACTATGTGGTGTGTATATATATAATATATATACACATAATATAATATATACACACCACATAGTATATATTTAATATATATATATAATATATACTATGTGGTGTGTGTGTGTGTGTATATATATATATATATATATATATAATGGAATATTACTCAGCAATCAAAAAAAAGAAATCTTGTCATTTGCCACAATGCAGATGGAACCAGAGTGTGTTATACTAAGCAAAATTAATCAGTCAGAGAAAGACAAATATCATATGACTTCACTCATGTGGAATTTAAGATACAAAACAAATGAACATAGGGAAGGGAAGCAAAAATAACATAAAAAACAGGGAGGGGGGGAAAATGAAAGGCTCTTAAATACAGGGAACAAACTGAGAGTTCCTGGAGGGGTTTGGGTGAGGGATGGGCTAAATGAGCAAGGGGCATTACGGAGGACACTTGTTGGGATGAGCACTGGGTGTTATATGTAGGGGATGAATCACTAAATTCTACTTCTGAAATCATTATTGCACTATGTGCTAACTAGCTTGGATGTAAATTTAAAAAATTACATACATACATACATACAAATAAATAAAAATGTTTTTCCCAACACCTAAAATAGGGCCTAACACATAGCAGCTGCACAGTAAATAGTGTTTGAATGAGTCTCTAATACCACCGTTCTATATCCAACTCACTATCTTTTCTTGTTTGGAATACAACAAACTAGCTTATAATTTATATTATTTTAACAGCCACCCTTTCTAATTCATTCTCTACCTAGGATCTTTTAAAACTACGATCTGATTATCCAATCCTCTCTCTGTCATAAGCACGTCCTATTTAGGGTGTGACCCACAACTCCTTCTCCAGTTCATCCCCTGTTAATCTAGCTCAATGTGCTTCTTTGTCAAATAGTAGAGGAAGATTGGAGATGGTTCCAGTACATTTTTTAGTCATCAGTATTCAGGATTGCTGTTAGTTTTCTACTCTTGTAACCTCACCTTATTGCCTGTGCACCTTGCACCAGGATGTTTTTTCAGGCTTCTTTTTAATTTGTAAAGAGAAAGAACAGGAGGCCCAAAGGTGATTACCAGTCAGAGCAGTTCATCATTAAAAAGGTCTGAGATTTGTGGCAAATGGATAACTGTAAGATACAGGTCAAATGGATTTTGCACTATTCAGGCTCAGGCTGAATTACAAAAATTAAATAGCACTCTAATTAACCAGAGTAGTTAGCACATAATTCAGATCTCTAGAAACCCAGCTGATTGTGGATTTAAAAAAAATGTATTGTATAACATAAAAATCATCCTTCCCCCCACCCCCATATACAGGCTTTAAGGGTGGAAAGACAGTACAGATTTCTGCAAAAACAGAACTATTCTTACTCTCCAGGAGAAGAAAGGTGGATTCTGTGTTTCAAAGAGAATAAAATATTAACCTAGCGAGAGACAAAAGAAGTTTTGAATATTGTTGTTAAGTGCTGCATATATCCTGATGTGGGCATTTTAGGACTGCACCAGATGAATGAAAAAAAAGGGGGGGGGGAATAGGATTAAAACAACATTATATGCAAGTTTTGTAACTAAATCTGCCTCACCTATTGCTTTCTGAAGGTGTAAAATAGCCATTGCTCATCAGGTATAAGTTACCATGCTGGCATGCTACCTAGGTGAACTTAAAAATTGCTCATTGAAAAGAATGATTACATCAACAAAAATTACTTAAACTCTTGATAAATAGCTGTAAAAACATGTTGGGAACCTTCCAACAGAGACTTAAGATCGAGAGGGCACTATGGAAATACTAGAGAAATTTCGGGAGTATATCCTCTGCACATGAAATGAAAAATAAAATGAAGTCTGATTTTACTATGGCACTAAAGAAGCATAGGCAAATCACTGTGCAATATGTGCAAATATCAAAGCAGAGACATGAAGTAGACAAGTGGTTGCTTTAAAAATTAAAGCAATAACAAAAATCCCTTGTTTTCAAATATCTAAATTTCAAAATTCATTTAAAATGTTTCCATTTAAGGGTTAATTTCACACTTTTTACAATGTCACTTTTTAATTTTTTTTCCTAAAACAATGAGGCTAATAATAATAACTAATATTTATTGAGTTTTCACTATGAGTCAGACACTATGTTAAACACATGCATTATCCCATTTGACCTCACTACTCCAGGAAAGTAAGAACTGCTATCTGTCTGGTACAGATGAGGAAACTATAATTCACAAATATGTAGTAAAGTGACCCAAGATCTTACATATAGTAGGATCATATATACTTGTGAATCCAGGGGTTTCTGCCTCCCGTACCCATATTTTTAACTACTACCCTATACTATCTCCCTAATTTAAATTTCACCTTTTCCATGGAAATGAAGTGAAGAACTAAAATCTGCTCAAGTGAATTACATTTACAAAGATTATGGCCACTCATAATGTATTGCTCATAATAATATATGATATTAAACTTTGGAGAAGTGGCTTAGATGTCTTTCTTTTTGTCCACTTCAGATACTGTTTGCCCCAGGTCATAATGCTAATGTAGCAAAAAATAATCGTATATTTTGTTGTGTTCTGTGCAATGTTTTTCCTACAATGATCTAGTCACTGGGGCAAACTAGGCTTTTGTCTTTATAAAAAAACAAGAGAGTAATTCAAGGATCCTGCAGGATGACATTCTTCACGCTGTATTTTTCTTAATAGCCAGTACGAGTAAAGGTATTTTATGTTCAATTAGGAAAATATATTTGAAGTTTAAAATTTTGAGGGGGATTACAGTGGAAGTTTTTACCCTCCATAGCTTTATGCCCATTGGGTTTCTTGTCACACCAAAACATTTTTTTAGAATAAAATTCATCTTAAAAGTAAGCATTTTGGGGATGCCTGGGTGGCTCATTTGGTCAAGCACCCAACCTCAGCTCATGTCATGATCTCATGGTTCATGAGTTTGAGCCCCGCAACTAGCTCCATGCTGACAGCTTGGAGCCTGGAGCCTGCTTCAAATTCTGTGTCTCCCTCTCTCTCTGCCTCTCCCCTGTTCTCTCTCTCTCTCTCTCTCTCTCTGTCTCAAAAATCAATACACATTTAAAAAATAAAAAAAAAATGGAAAAAGTAAGCATTTTCTTTGGGGGGTGGGGACAAAAAGTTTCTATAGTTTTTAAGTAACTTTTAAGAATGGATCTGAATTGTAGGCTTATAATTAATTAGGTCTACAGTACTAAAAGTTGGTTAAGTTGTAATAGAGCTTGTGCCCTGGATTTTTGTTAGAGGTAACAATGTTTACAGTTTCCTAAACTGCTTATCATTGGATAATTTATGCACATATGTAATAAACAAATATTTACTGAATACTTGCTGTATACAAGTCACTCATTTAATGATAAATAATATAATTTTCTTCTCTTTATGGAGCTAACAGTCTTGTTGTAGAGGGTGAGATGAAATACACACAATATAAAAATTTTCAAATAATAAGAACTGCCATGAAGACAATAAAGCAGGATGACATGATAAAATGATACTGATGGGTGAATGTGGCTATTTTAAAAGAGTTGTCAGAGAAGACCTCATTGAAGATGTGACATTCATTCTGAGAACTTTATGAGAGTGAGCCATGAAAATGTTCTGGGGCAAAAGCATTCCACTCAGAGAAAAAAGGGGGGGGGGGAAGCCATAAAATGAAAACACATGTGGTGTGTTTAAGGAACAGAAAGTAAGCCAGTATGCCTATAGAATGGAAAATGTCAGATGAATGTTGAGATGAAGTAGGTCTTGGTCAGAATTGAGATTTTCTTTTATTGCAATAAGAAATCATTGGAGGGTGATTTACAGTTTGGAGGATTAATTTGGGGCTATATGATTTATCAAAGAAGTTTGGATTTTATAGCTAGGAGTTCCATTTCTGTCTGCCTCCAACAAAAATAATATATGGAAAAAGATTAAGAGGTCTCGAGCCATAGTGCTATATTGAAACCAGAGCTTAAGCCCTCATATTCAGAGACCACTCAGTGAGCTACAGTTTATACATTTTACTTAATCACAGTGGCAGGCACTATTTTAGGTATCAGGGATATAGCTCTGAATCAGAAAAGTTTCTTGCCTTGGGGCGCCTGGGTGGCTCAGTCAGTTAAGCATCCAACTCTTGATTTTGGCTCAGGTCATGATGTTAAGATTTGTGAGATGGAACCCCGCATAGGGCTCTGTGGTGACAGCAGGGAGTCTGCTTGGGATTCTCTCTCTCCCTGTCTCCCTGACCTGCTTGAGCTCTCTCTCTCTCTCTCTCAAAATAAATATTTTTTTTAAAAGAGAACATCGTATTGCTTTATATTTTGGATGAGAGAGCAGAAGGAACCCTGAGTACTTGTAACACTGAGTACGTATTGATGGTTCTTTTTAATAATCTATATTCCTTGTTAGTCATAAAGCTTCAGGACTTGACTGCATTATTCATCAATTATGATTGATCTTGAACATATTAAAAATGCTTGACACATAGTAGGTACTCAATATCCTTAACGAAACTGAATTAAAGATTATCATGTTGGCTTTAATCTCACTGATACACAGTTTTCCATTGTGTGAATGTATCTTTTTTTTTTTTTTTTCAAAACCATATCCTATTTTTGAACATAACCATATTGGGAAATCATTTTTTTTCCAAGAAGGCTTTATGTTTTTATAGGCCTTTGCTGTATCAGTCACTATGTTATCCTCATTTAGTGTCATGCAGTCTACCTTAGACCTGTGAATGTAAATCTGTATGGGTTATACCTATTTTGCACGTAAATTATGTGAAGTCAGTTAACCCCCAATGTTTTTTGTAAACATGTATTTCATATCCACCTAAACATGTTCTAGTTTGTTTTCACACATCATAAAGGAAGTAACATGGAGGAAATTTGTCCTTTCCTATTTCCAGCTCTACATCTTATTATTTTTTAAAAAAAGTCCTATTATTAAAAAAAAGTTTCTGATTATTACAGAAGCCAGTTTAAAATACCACCACATTTTGATTTTTCTCTGGGCTTTCCCTTCACTTTCTCTGAACTGTGGACAGTTCCTCAAAAGTGTCCTATTCAATTTTATGTTGCCCATTCAACAACATTGGAATGTCTATCTCTCTTCTCATTCTCCTTCCTGTGTAATTTATTTTCAACCTATGGGATTTAGCTTAACTTTGACCATTTCTAAAAGCCTTTGTTTGACCTTCCGTATTGGGTTAGCTGCCTAGGTTTCTCCTATTGCCAGTTTTATCACATATTATTGTAATTTCTATTTACTCCCAGTTTATTTTTCTAGACTATAAACTCCCCATGGGCTGGGTCTAGATCTTAATTACATTTCTAACTCCACCTCCTAACTCTATGACTACCAAATAGTGGACTTTTAACAAAAATCTGTCCAGTGAATGAATAAATTGATAAGTTAGCTGTCATTTTCTAAGGCAGATCATAATTTAATTTGTTCTCATGGTCTGGTACATTAAAAAAAAAGGGGGTGGGGTGGGGGCTTTGTTCATACATGTGATTTTCCCGGTCTCCTGAGTTCTATTTTTATAATTGTATTTTGTATAGTTTGATTCTTAGCATGTTACTTTAGAGCAACATAGCTTTTAAGTCTGAGGTAGAAAAGAAAGAAAAGACAATCTAGTATTGGTATAAATCTGCCCTTAGGACCCATTTCTCAGGAAAAGCAAGCAGGAGTGAATAGTGGTTGAGGATCTAAGAGCAGGCATGTGTCATTAAGAAAGAGAACAGGGCATCATTTCTACATTCACTTTCATTCCTCTGATATTTCAGCTCACAAAAGCTCCGGCTGGATTGTTGACAGTCACTGTGTAAGAACTGGGGTTTCTACTGCCTTTATACAGGAAATCAGTGTGGCTGTATAAGGAGTGAGAAATGGTGTTTCCGTCTCATGAATAAAAACTGTGTATCTTGATGTTGCTGACAAAGAGCTGAAGTTACTAAGCCAATGATATACTCCCAGGAAAATATAGGTGAAAAAGATACTTACTATTTTTTTTCTTTTTTTTTTTTCCCCCTTTCCTAGCTCTTTATCAGCGTTCAATTCAACCCAAGGAACCAGGAACCGAGGAGGAAGGAAGTAATTGACATTCAAAGCCTCTATTTTTAGACACCTTTACACTTTCTTTTGCTTCTAACTAGCAAGGATTTTTCCAAACAAGCTTTTAATTAGCAGGTGAGTTTAATTGATATGTGGGTTTCTCAGAAGGGGAAAGGACCTCAATGCAGAAAAGGAGGGGGGAGGGACTCCAATCACTCTGGCTCACAATAGAAGACCATTAATTCATTTGCACCTGGATGTTTTAAAGGATCAATTTACTGTAGCAAAGAAAGAAGGCAGAGAATCAAAAGGTTGGAATCTGTCAGAGAAGAAAGAGAGGCACTATAATTTAACATGCTATGCGGATGATTTAAAACTTGGAAAAATATTGCTACTGATGTCCAAATACAGAAACTAACCTATTTGCATTTAGTCGGGCTCTGTCCATCTGCTGAGAGAAGATTAATGTTTCAAAATCAATGAAGTTATTTTTAAGTTTTTAGTCTGCAGGAAAATAAAAAATAAAACAAAATACATAATTAAATCTCTTTCATTGCTCTTAAAGGAGTATTTTATTAATGTAATTGAATGTGAGGATGTTTTAAAGATTAAATTCAAAGAGGTCTTGCTTTTTGTGTGAGCAAGAGCAGATACATATCCTGTGTCCAATTTTCTAAAATAGGAAGTTGCAGGAAGCATGGGAAGGCGCATACATCACAAATCAAAAACCACTGGTTGCGTGCAACAGAGACCAATACTGACTAACCTAAGGAGAAAAACAAAAGAATAAATTGAAAGCATATTGGCTTTCGCACAGAATCAAATGGATGGCTCAGCAATAAAGCCTCACAAAAGGACAGAAACTAGAGAAGCTCTGAAATTTAGGTAGCAGAAACTATTGGAAGGTCTCTTCAAGGAAAGAGGATCTGATCAGTGAGGGTTGATTTCATATGCCCACCCACTGACAGGGGAGGTGAGATAACTTCAGTTCCACCAGCATTATCTGTAGTCAGAGAGAAATACTTCATCAAGTAAAAAATTCTAGATGCCGATTCAATCTTTGACCTACTCTAAAACTCTACGTATGTGTGTAAATACACACATAACATGTAATCTATACATACATATGTAGACATATATTGTTACTAAATGGTAATTACCAAAATTTTTCCCAGTATTCCAGTACCAGTATTCCCTGCCTACTTCAGGATGATTATAGGTGTTGAACAGGCATGTTGAAACTTTGTGCCATATCAGACATTGTTAAAGTGCATGTTCTCCAATAGCCAGAGTGGAAGTCTGCCTTCCAGAGGAAGAAAATTCCTCTTTGATTTCCTGCAGCCAGAAACTATTTTTTAAAAAAGGCTGAATTTTCACCCTTTGAGATGCCTTTCCAGATAATTTGATATTTATTCTTTAAATAAAAACCCTAAATAATGGCCTGGACCTTGCTGAGTTCACCATAGGTCTGTCAGAGACTTGTATTTATTGGACAAATGATAATTACCAAGAACACAGAGTCCTAGAAGATAAACCAGCTACATACACATCTCCTACCCCTACATTTCTCCCTTAATAATAGGCCAAACTGAGACTTTTAGTGAGCGTTATTACAATTGAAACTATTTATCTGTTTATAATAGGAAGAGATAGCTCATTATTTATGAATGAACCACTCTTTTCAGCATAAATATTGGGGACTCTTGATATTTATCCTAAAGACGATATAGACTGGTCCCCAACTAACAATTTTCTTGACTTTACCTGGAATGAAGGTGATACGTATTTAGTAGAAACCATGCTTTGAATTTTGAATTTTGATCTTTCTCTTGGTTGACAATATGTATATGATACTTTATCATGGCACCAAGCTGCAACTCCTGGTCAGCAACTCAGACACGGAGGTAAACAACTAACACATTTACAACCATTCTGTACGCATACAAACATTGTGTTTAGTGCTTTCAATACAGTATGTAATAAATTACATAAGATAGTCAGTACTTTATTATTAAATAGGCTATGTGTTAGGTGATTTTGCCCATGTGTAGGCCAGTATACATGTTCTGAGCACGTTTAAGGTAGGTGAGGCCAAGCTATGATCTTTAGTAGGCTAGGAGTTTTAAATGCATTTTTGACTTAGGATATTTTCAACTTATGATGGGTTTATGAGGATGTAACCCCATCATAAGTTGAGGAAGATAGGTACTTTTTTTCTTTATTAAGAAACAGAATGGGTGAAAATGTTTTTAAGACTGTTGCCTGACCTCATGGTTAGTTCAAATGGAAATGCATTACTATTTTTGGCAAAGTAATTAGATTCATAGCTTGGCTAACTTGGCTTATGTACAGGCACTCTGTATTTGTAAGAAAAATCTGAAGTGAGCATCATATCCAATTACAATTCTGCCTTGTGTGATTTGTAGTTCCATGTTTGTATCCTTCTCTAGAATGTTAGCTAGCAATACAAGCTCTCATAGCAAACAGCTCCCCAAGTCCAGTGTGTGCTGATGTTAGGAAGGTAATAAAAACAGGAACCCTTGAATGCTATAATTGGTGATCCAGCCTCATAGACTACTGAAAATTAATTGACCAGATGTTCCCTACCCAACTGTAATGGGGTATAATACAGGAGACTGAGTTTTCAACCTTCCCCAGGTGTGCACATTTGAGCAGAGAAAAGTGATTATGAGTGACATGATGACAGCTGCAGTGCCCATGTTCCACACTGCCCTTGTGTATCTGTTATATATTTAGGATTTTTCCCCTGAGGCACTTCACAGATATGAAAATAGACAATGAACAAAACCAAAAGACCTTTAAAATAGTAAAAAAAAAAATTAATAAAACCTTAGAAGTTGTGAGTATTCTATCATGTGTATATTAACTATTGTTATTTAAGGTCACATTTAAGCCTGTCACTGTAAGCTCTTCTTATAATTATGTGCCAGGCCCTGTACTAAGCACTTTACATTTTGTGATTAACCTTCACAATTTTACAGGTGGGTACTTATATCACCTCTTTTTTTTAGATGAGTCAACTGTCATTTTGAGAGATGGAATCAATCTCTCACAATTACTACAGGAAATGAGAGAGTAGACTTGTGTATCTATATCAGAGCTCATGAAGTTACCTAAGCTGTATGGTTTCCACAATAGCAGGTTTGTTCACCTGTCCAAGGCACACTGTGATAAACCCATTACCTGTATTATCTCATTTAATCTTCACAACCAAGATAAGTACAAAATACTGTCCTGGTTTCACAGAGGAAGATACAGATATTACATGAGTTTGATCAACTTGATCAAGGTCATATGACATTACAGAACAGAGAAGGTGCTCAAATATACTTTTCTCTGATTTCAAAGCCCAGGTGTTACCCACAATGAAGCAGTGCTACAGAAAGGATGGGTCTTGTGGATGTGAAAGTATATCATCACTATTTTGATTTAAGTCTGATTTCCTTTATTGTCCTTATTCGCATGTTTACATTCACGGCCAAAGTGATTATCCTGCCGTCTTCTCCTATGCAATATTCCTTGAGCTTTAATTTTGAATGGGGCCCAAAGCATCCCTTGATTATTTCATGCAATTGCCCTCAAGGATTATTTAGGAACAAAATGTTGTTCTTCTAATAAAACAGCACAGCTGTCTCAAAGAGCTTTTAATCCATCTTTTTAAAAGATGTGGACTTTCTAAAATAATGTCGCCCCCATTTGTCTTCTATGAAAGAAGATATTTCAAAACCAGGAACACCTATCATAATAAACCATTAAGATGACTCCAGCCTTTCAGTGTATTTTTAGAATTTCATATTTCACCAAATGTTGTTATATATAATTCATGGTAGTGGGATATGATGGGATATGACAGTTATCTCATTTGTGAAGGAAGACCAAATAACTCATTGTCCCACATCCACAAATAAATTATTCTTGTCCCCAAGCATAAGATTCTGTTTTGTTTGTTTCCTTACCTTAATGGATTTTCTTTTCTACATTAATATTTTTTGCAAAAGACTATGACCCTTAAATATCAATTTGGCTATTGTGAAAAAAGGAAAATTCTCAGAAATTAGCCTCACTGATCTAAAAATGAAAACAAAGCTGGATGTACTTCTAGAAGTAAAGGAGGCCTTGAGTGATAATTATTTTCTACAATTTCATTCAGTGTTTTTGTCACATGTCAAACATGTGAAGAGAAAGCCTGAGTTTTCCCTTTGGGGAACTTTGAGCAAATATCATCTGTTTTAGCTCAAGGAGGGTCTAGGGTTCTATTTTTATTTTTTCATCAATTTCAAGCATCCTATATTTGATTCTAACATTGTAACTCTATACTATCTAGAACTTCCAAAAATTAAACTTGGGGTCTTAATGTAATGCTTTAGTCCACAGGGCATTTAAACGGATACATGAATATAAGTAAATGAAAATGTTCCTTAATTAAATTGCATTAGTGTTTTAGAATATGCCTCAGTAAGTTTTGCCTGCATTTTCACTTCTTATTCTGCATAATCATGTATATTTCTTACGGTTTTTAATCTTACCTGATGTGAATTTTAGTGTATGTAGTCTTCGTTCATTGATCTTCTTAAAGACAGATTATTTCCTATTTTTTTCTTATTATCTCAATTTGTTGGACATTCATAAGAGCACTCAATAACTCCTTTTCAAGTCAAAGTGAAATTAATTTAATGCTTTTCAGGGAACAGAAACAGTCTCATGTTGCCTCCTTAAGGGTAAGGATCAGTGTTGAAGGAGAAGAAGAAGGCTAGCAAGGAAGCATTTGGAGGAAATCCTAACTCATGCTTTTATTATTTTTTTCTTAGAAAATTTTCCATGGGAAATAGTGTGATCTTGCATTTAGTAATGCCTTTTCGAATACAAATTTATAAGTACATGTTTATAGAATAACTAAAGTTATGTATATGTTTTTGTCCTAAACAATCAATATATACTATATAAATAATATATAGAGAGCACTTTAATTTGCATTTGTACTTACATAAGCTACCGTAAAATAACTTACTTGACCAAAGCATTATCACACATTTATATATTTATGTAACTATGTACAATTATCCAATTATGATAGGTGATAGATAATAGATGACAGATCTTAGTTGTGTGTCTGTGTGTGTGTGTGTCTTCTGTTTGCTAAATATGAGTCTCTCTGTGTGTCCTATTTGCTAAGTGTTGCCTGTGGGTGTGCAAATGTTCATTGCATCAGGCAGCATTGATAGCTTTTCTCTAATCTTTTTATGAGAATGTATGTAGGGAAGAGGAAAAAAATATCCGAGTTAATTGTCCCAGTATCGTCAGTAATCACCCCTCAGCTGGACTTCCTGGACTTTGATATCATCTGAGTGCAAATCTAATAATAACTCCAAAAGCTAGATAGCCACTGGCCTCTACTAAGAGTTCCTCAGAAGCGACTTTTTAGAGCCCACCACAACCAGGGATTTAGAGCAATGACAGAGTCCTGCTAACATCATTTAATAATATCTTTTGAGATAGTCAAATTCTTAACTCCTCGACCATTTTGCATTGATTCTGGTTACTTTTCAGTAATCAGTTGATTAAGGCAAATATACAAGCAATGATTCTTCAACAGATTCTACAAAATGTGATTGTTGATTTGGACGTGCAGTAGCCAATAGAATTCTACTGCTTACTGCCTTCAGTATTTAACATAAAGATTGAGGGGTAGAAAACTGCAAGAATAGAACAAAATGAAGATACAAAATCAGAGTATTTTAGGGAGGGTGACAATGGAGCTGAAGACATTTTGTGTGTCTTTGAGGTGTCAGTTTCTCTGGCATGTCTGTTATATTCCTGATCTTATTAGTTTTCCTCCTTAGGGGTAGATTGGTTATCTGCAGTTTCCAGATAAGGAAACTAAAATTCAGAGAGGTTCAGTGGCTTTCCAGTGCATTTTCTTCTAGGAAGCCTTTTTCCCATCGGAATTGGAGACAGGTATCCTGGCTTACTCTTCCTCTTTCCCAGCCCTGAAATTTAAGCCCCATGGGGAACTGAGATTTTGTTTATCTTATTCATTATTAGACCTGAGAATTTAATACATTCATTAACTTTCTTCAACAAATATTATATGCCAAATATATGCCATGCACTATAGAGATAATTAATAAAAACAAACCATACTCTCTGTCCTTAAAGAGCTGACATTCCAGTGTAGGGAGACAAGGATGAGCATAAAAATTATGTAAAATATATAGAATGTGAAATGGAGAAAGGCATGATGAAAAATAATAAAGCAGGGCAGTGGACTAGAGAAGGAGTGGTCAGGGAAGTCTTTCCAGAGAAAAGAATATTTGAACCAAGACCTAAGGAGACAAAGGATCAAAAGGATCAAAGGGAAGAGTGTTCCAGGCAGAGAAAATAGCCAGTTCCTTGGTGTGGAGCAGAAATGAGCCTAATATGTCTGCATGCAGCAAGGAGTCCAATATGGCTGAGAGGAAGGGATGAGAAGGAGAATAGCATGATACCAGGTCAGACAGGTAGAGGAGGGTAAACCTTCCAGGTTCTTGTAGGCAGTTTACTAAGAGTGAGACGTTTGAGTAATAGGCTTGGTGTGACCTGATTTACCTCTTCCTAGGATGATCACAGATTGCTGTGTTGAGAACAGACCAACAGAGGTCAAGAATGGAAGCAGGGGGATGTTTAGAAAGTATTAAAATAATTCAGGGAAACATAATCACATCTGGCTTAAACTGACGGGGGGGGGTGGCAGTAAGGTGGTGCGTAGTGGGGTGATTATGGATATATACCTTGAAGGTAAGTCTGACACCATAGATATGGAATGTGAGTGAAAAAGACAAAGTCAAGGGTGATCTCAGAGGTTTTTGCCTGAGCAAATGGAAAGATGGTACCTCTAATGGTACCTTATTATGCATTTCTGCTTAGCTTAAATCCTAATTGGTATACTATTTTCCCCTACTATCACAGAATTTCTCTGGATTCTCATAATTTTCACTCTTTGCTTGTTTTTTAAAAAATTACTAATTGTTTCCCCCCCATTCTCAACCACTCTTGTTTAGAAATAAGGAAACCTCTGTTACTTCCTCAGGTTCTGTCATTCTGATGTAGAAAATCAATAAATAGGTACTCTCTTGCAAGGTAGCATGTTCTGGGGGGAAGATTTGGAGCTGGGTGTTAGACATGCTAAATTTGAGATGCCTATTAAACACCTTACCTGAGATATGAGTCTGGTGATTGGATATATTCAGGTCATCTGGAGCCGTAGGAAGGTTCAGGGCTTGAGATAGGATATGGTGTTATCACTGTAAAGATTGAATCCTAAGTCATGGTACTGGATGAAATCTCCATGGGGTTAGTGAGGGACTGGTAGATATTAGTTCATAGTTGATAATTTTAAATTTTGTATGTACAAATGAATGGATGTGTGCAACAGAAGGGAGCTAGGAAGGAAACTAGTTTGACATCAGAGGACTTGTGTTTCTTACTCTTTGTGTAGATCTAGGTTTTTAGTTGGAACAAGAGAAAGTGTCTGCTTATTTTAAGCAACAAAAAAAAAAAGGAAATTTACTCAAAAGAAGTTGGGGCACTCACAGATTTTTTTTCTTTGAGAATTAGAGGACCAGGTTTGAATGCTACATAAGCAGAAATAAGAACTATAATTACACAACCATTAAAAAACCTGTTATCAGTATGTCACCTTTAGCAACAGAGTATGAATGGTGATGGTTATAATGATACTAAGGGAAATCCTTTTTGATGAATGCCTACCTTGTGGCAGATCATTAGCTCATGTAATCCTCACACCACTTTGGTGAAAGGTGCTCTGGTGTTCTCACTTTCCAGACGAAGAAACAGAGGGTCAGAAATGTTCGTTAATTCTTCTAGGTCCTACAAATGGTGAGCACTAGAGTCTGGATTCCCATCCAGATTAGTCTCATACCAAAACCGCCTTTCCCATTTTACCAGACTGCCTTTTTATGTTTTTATTTTTTATTTCTTTTTTGTTTATTTATTTATTTTTTAATATAGGAAATTTATTGTCAAATTGGTTTCCATACAACACCCAGTGCCAGACTGCCTTTTTAAAGCAACAAGTAGGGGCAGTGTTTCAGAAAAGGCTGCAAATTCTTTTCAGAACACTGTGAGGTAGCCTGGACTGATGGTTTATTTCTGCTTAATAGAAAGGAAAACTGGAGCTAAATGATCTAGCCCAGCCCAACAACCTATAAAGCTGACCTGAGATTTGGCTCCCAGGGCGCTAAATGTGAATCTGAACTTTCTCAACATCCCTTGGAACTAAGTTTAGCAAAACTAATGATGATTCTAATGAAAATATCTCTATCCTTTTGCAAAATTTTTTACAAGTTATTGATTGCCTTCAGTCATACATATATGTGAATGTATTAAACTCCTATATTTATTCATTGTGAAATTGGATATTTTTGGACATTCTAATGATACTTCTTTATGCATTTCTGCTCAACTCAAATCCTGATTGTGATAGTATTTTCCCGTACTATCACAGAATTGCTCTAGTTCTAATAATTTTCACTTTTTGCTTGATTTCTTTTTAATTATTAATTGCTTACCCCCCCCCACCCCAAACACTCTTGTTTGGAAATAAGGAACCCTCTGTTCCTTCCTCAGGTTCTGTCATTCTGAAATGGAGAATCAATCTCTTTCGTCAATAAAATATTTCTCTGCCTCCTTTGTCATTTATTTTTGTATTGGATTGTCTTTCACTTTATTTCTCTGGTCTCTTTCCTTTTGACTCTTTTAAAAATTTATTTCTCCCAACTGAATCACTTCAGTTCAGCGGAATGAGATTTTGCTTGCTTTTTCTCCCTCAACATGTTATGTTTATCATGAGATTAACATCTTTATTTTTTTGGCTCCAAAGTCTCTTGAACATTTTCTCTCAGGCATTTTTATTTTCCTTCTTGTCTCTGTGGTTCTGTGTTGTGAAAGTTCTTCATAGCCTGTTCTCCACTATCTTTTAGTTTGTCCTGTTTTCCTACATCAGCTTCTAGGGAGGTTTTATTCTTCAGTTTTTTTACACGATGATATCAGAAATCTCTGCTACTAGGTATGGTCAAAGAATTATAAGTCCTCTGCTCTGTTCCGCTCTCTGCACATGTTTATTAGTAAGTGGATAGTATTGGAAGAGGTTCCATTCTTATACGAGGCTTGTCCAGAGTTATATTTATTTTAAAAAAGTACTTCAATCTAAAAGAAAGTATATCTCAAAATAAGATTTAGTTTTGTAAAAACTTACTGGTATTCAAGTGTTCAAGTGGTCTTGGGAACCCACAAGAAATACTTTTCTGAGTTATCACTGCATATTGAGTTATTTTAAGTTTTGATTAATGTTTTGAAAATGAAAAGTACAACAGCTGCACACAAGAAACATTTTACAGTGTAAACTTAAATGTTTTGAATGAGATTGATAAGGTTGGGGCAGCACTTTGGTGTAGTAGACAGAGTTGAACTCTGGAGTTGAACAGATTTGAGTTTGAATCCCGGTTTCACCTCCTTACAATGTGCAGCCTTCAGCAAAATTAATTTTTCTCAGCTCCAAGTTTCTCATTTTTCTTAAAATTGGGGTTATTGTATCTGCTCCATGGATAGTTGGAAATTTTGACGTGATGCCATTTTTAAGTATTTTAATTCAGAGGCTAAAATACTGTAGGTGCTCAGTAACTTGTAGCCACTATTTTTATTTTATATAAAATGTCAACATTTCTAGTATTTTCTTTTAAGTGTGAGATTATTGCCAAAAGTAGCCATGACCTTTCTTTCATCTCTTCAGTTTGAGAGCATTTGTCTTCTTCCTATTAAGAATTTATTATTTTATCATTATAGTTTGAATGTATAGTTGTCCTGATAGGGAAGAAAAAAAAATACATGGCAACCTAGAGAAATTTGATAGCTATAAGTATCAAGTAGATGTTGCCTTAGGGGGAAAAAAAGACACCTTAAAAATGGTTAAATATTTCTTGATTATATCATCACAAAGTAGGAAAATTATAATTAAGGGGAGTCTGAATAAAACTTTTAGAATGAGGTGCCTTAAGAACTGATATAAGAAATCTAACGAAGCAGGAGGTTATGGAATTCTTAATGATGAAGACACATTTCCTTAGTCCTTACAGGAGCCCTCTGCAGATAGTATCCTCAGTAACTTCGTTTAAAATTAGCTAGTTAAGGGTGTGTCTGGATGGCTGTCGGTTGAGCATCTGACTTCAGCTCAGGTCATGATCTCAGGGTTCCTGAGTTTGGGTTCTTCATATCAGGCTTGTTGCTGTCAGTACAGAGACATCTTCTCCACCCCCAACCCCGCCTTTCTGTGCTCCTCCCGCCCCCACTCACAGGTTCTCTCTCTCTCAAAAATAATCAACATTTTAATTAATAAATAAATAAATAAATAAATAAATAAATAAATAAATAGAATTAGCTAATTAAGAGTATATACAAGTAAGAGTCCCATTCTCCTAAGTCAAGGTTTTACACAGGGAATTAAATTCTGACTCTGAAAGTATTTGCCTTCCCGGTCAACTCCATCTCCATCCAAAACCTTTCTCAGCTGGCCTGCTTTCCCTCTTGAGAGCTTCTGTTCTACTGTGTGACTTGAATGTGGTATATGCTCTTACCTCAGTTTCAGCAAGTCAAAACATCCTTGCATTTTCTGACCACATGCCTAGCAAAGCAATCCCACATTTGCCAATGTGTGCCAATGGTCGTATCATTGTAGTGAGTCCTTTAAGTCGCCTTTGACTCAGTCATTCAGACCTTGTCTGACCTTATATTCTAATTCCTTTGATTTCTTTTCTTTTCTTTTTCTTTCTTTCTTTCTTTCTTTCTTTCTTTCTTTCTTTCTTTTTTTCTTTCTTTCTTTCTTTTGAGAGAGCGAGGGAGGGGCAGAGAGAGAGGGAGAGAGAGCTCATCACAGCAAGCTCTGTACTGTCAGCACAGAGTCAGATATGTGGAGCTCCAGCTCAAGAACTGTGAGATCATGACCCGAGCCAAAATCAAGAGTCTGACTCTTAACCGACTGAGCCACTTGGGTACCCCCAATTCCCTTGACTTTAGAACCTTTACTGATAGTCTCTCCTGGGCATTTGATATTCTTCTTGCTTTAGTACTAAAAACAAAACAAAACAAAACTCTGGTAAGTGCTTTCAGATGAAGTATCTGACCTAATGATCAAAATCACAAACAAATCTATTAGCATGATGAAAAAGGCTATTAATATTATATTGTATTATTATAAATCATGAATATTATTAAAATGTTGCATAATATTAGCATATAATGGCATAAATCAAGCCAGTGTACAAAAGTATAATATCCCCCCCCTTCTTTTACTCCTAGGAACTCATTAAACATTTTCCCTAAAGGTGAAATATTTTGGAAGCCCACAGACACCTATACATCAATTTTCTTTTGTTCCTTCCTTACTCTAACTGTAGTTCTAAAAATTTTGTCTGGTAAGGAATTTATTCTTTATGTTTGTATATACAACCACCACATGAGATGCATCTCCCCCATGCTGTAGATTATGAGAAATTTAAATGATTTTCGGGGCTAATTTTGCCTCTCTGATTTTTGCCTTACAAGCTACTTTATAAGGAATGCTTAATTTGGGACTCCATGGTCCCATTTCTCACCTACTTAGGTGGCTATTTACTAACTACAGAATAAATTTCAAGTTCTTTAATCTCTTACCTAAGTCTTCAACTTCTGCTTTTATTCTTCCACACACCATTAAGAGCATCACATCAGGCTTGCTCATTTTTCCCTATTACAGACTGTGCTTCTGCTTTGAAAACTTGGCCCAGTCCCCTTTATATGTAATAATCTTCCCCTATTTCCACCTCGAGAATTTCTACCTGTCTAATAACTGACTTAATCACCCACTGCTTGGAATAGGGTCTCCTTCCTCTGTGTTATGGGCCTTGTATCAGCACAAGTTCATCCCTAGCTCTGCCATATTCACTGTGAAAAGTGAGCAGTGCAGAAAACCAAGAAAAAGAAATAAGTGGCTCATTGTTTCACTCCTATCAATAGTCGATAATAGGCTTTTCTGGCTTTGTTCTCCTTATGCATCATCAACCTTCTAGTGAAAAGTAGAAATTCTATCACTATTTTACTATGTGTCAGATACTATTTTAGGATTTTACAACCATTGTATTACATAATCTTTATGACTACTGTAGGAGTATCTTATTTTCATAACCTCATTTGATAGAAAAGAAACCCAAAGCTTAGAACTCTCAGGCCAGTTTCCCAAGGTCATGGAGCTTTGACAAAGGGGTAGAAAGTGGGTATGAGCCAACATTTGCTTCACTTCACACGTCTTCCATATTAATTACAACACAGTGCTGCCACTCTGTACATATATGCTGTTATATATAATTTCAACAAAATTAGTTTTCTTACATATAAAAACAATAAAAAGTTTAAGACAAAAAGGAAAAAAAATGACATTTCTATGACTAAAAGTGAAACTCTATATTAAAGAGACTATAGTGAATCATTATCTTAAAAGGGCAGATTTAGTCATAAGAATAATAATTATGGTTCACACCTGTGAGATGCTTATTACCTCATGCCAGGTGGTGTTCTAAGTGTGATATACATGGATTCATTCACACTCACAATGACTCCATGGGAGAAATACCATAATTGTCACCGTTTCAAAGCAGATGAATTAAGTGATCAACCTAAGACTATTTGGGATGTTGCAGCCTATAAGATACACAGTGGAGATATATAAATATACCTTATATTTATATATTTATAAACAAATTTTATAGATACCCATATATAATACTTTTACATCTAACCTTTTGTTTTTATGTATTTTTCCTATTATAACCACAATGTGCTTACCTTGGCCATAACACGGCATTTAATATGTAATCGGTAGCTCAAAAACGGGGGATGATTCTTGAACCAGTTTTGTTTGCAGAAGCAAGGAACTAACTTTAATTAACTTTAACTAGGACTGCTTATAACTACATGTGAGAAAGGCCCATTAACTCTGAACATCATTTCCATGTTTTTGCCTCTGTATGCCCTCAAGATAGTACTTTTTCCCTGCTGTTCTTTGATTTTTGCCTCTTTCCCCATTTTTTAAAAAAATGTATTAGTGAACGGTGTGAGTCTAAAATTAGTCATGTATCCACTGTAGCTTTTTAGTTCATCTAAACACATTATTTCTGGGGAAATGGTAGAGAATTTTGAGGAAAATTATATTTTAAAGGTTGAAAAACCTTGTTTTTAGGAATCTGCTCATCCAGTTCAGGGGTAATTATTTGGCCTAATTTTTTTTCTGAGTGTATGTGAGTGTGTATGTTTTAAAAATATTCTTTGCCAACAGGATCTTCCTCTCCCTGTAATGCATGCTCACTTGCCTTTGGTTTGATAATATTAAGGGAATATTGCTAACTTTCAGATATTTAATGTGTAGTTATAAAAACTGCTACATGATTCCACATGTAAACATTTTCTGAAAACTAGCATTTAAAATTACTTTTTACTATTTTCATGACTCTAGACTTCGAAGGAATTCTTCAATGACAGCTGAAGCGAGACATTCAGCAGCCACCGTGCTTTTTGTATTCTGTGCCAGGCGCGAGGACTCCATTCCTCTTGAAAGTTTTATCATGTACAGGCTATTAACATTATGAGGATAGGCTGAAGCATGAATAAATCCCGAGACTTACTGATGATGTCATTACACTGGTCAATAAAATACATAGAGGGAAGGGCTTCCCACGCTACCAGGTTCGGTTAACTAAATCAGGATACACGAGCAATTAACTCTTTAATTAAGATGAATGGGTGACATTAGCCCTCCTTAAACTCTGCTCGTCAGCATTTACAAACAGAAAAAGACGGATGCCTCTTTCCCAAGAAATGTAGGTTTTGTTTCTCATTCATTGACAGAGTCTCATTCTTGCTACTTTGTAAACAAAGTCACCAAAGTATAATAGATGGTCAGAGATATTTTAACAGGTTCATTGCATCAGTCATATCTCTTACTATTTAATGATACCATTTTGGAATTTATTAGTTTTTTGAATTTTTTTTTGTTTTTTTTTTGTTTGTTTTTACAAAGCTAACTCTATCATTTTTATTATTGAGCACAATGGCTTTGCCTTTTCCCCCATCACATACAAGGAAGATTCATGTCAGAATCATATAGATGAATGCCACACAGCATGGAAATGATATCTATCCATTTTTTCTTCCAACAGCTGTTCATTATTATCTGCTACTTTGCCAGTAACTTAGCTTGGGACTGGAAGTCTAGAGATACATGTTCCATTTCTCTTATGTCTCTAGTTAGCCTTATGACTGTAGACAAAGGGAGTGTTTTTGAACGTCCATTTCCTCATCTGTGAAACTTGATTACTAGAGCAATTGTCCTGTAATTCTCTGTCAATAATATTTAACACAGGATAATGGAAACCAAAGATATGATTCATTCTTGGAACAAAGTGTCTAAACCAGTACTGTGCTAGAGAAATATAAGGTGATCTGTATATGCAATTTAAAATTCTCTAATAGCCATATTTTAAAATGAAAAAGATGGAATTATAATATTTTATCTAACCTAGAGCATAAGAATATTATTGCAACATGTAATCTTACCTATACACATATATGTATGTATTTTATATATACATATATGTACATGCACATATAGTTACATGATCTATTATATATTATATATATATATGACCTATTTTATATTATTGTTTGTGCTAAATCTTTGAGATTTTAGAGCACACTTCAATTTAGATGGGTTCAAAAGCCACATGTCATTAGCAGCTACCATATTGGACAGTATAATTCAAATGTTAGTGTAAGAACAAATACAAGTGTGGCTCATAAATATTTTTCAATTTAGAATAAATTTTTAAATCTTTATTTTTGAGAGAGAGAGAGAGAGAAAGAGAGAGAGAGAGAGAGACAGAGAGAGAGAGAAAGAGAGAAGAATCCCATGCATGAGCAGGGAAGGGGCAGAGAAAGAGGGAGACACAGAATCTGAAGCACGCTCCAGGCTCCAAGCTGTGAGCACAGAATCCAAAGCTGGGCTTGAACCCACAAACCATGAGATCATGACCTGAACAGAAGTCTGACACTTAACTGACTGAGCCACCCAGGTGCCCCTAGAATAATTTTTTAAACAAAAATTTACCCAATGTCTAAGTTTTCATTGATTTTAAAACCCAAGATGACTATCCAAAAAATAAATAATGAAAATTGGCTGGTCCATAGGTCATAGAATTTCTCTGAATGAATATGATTTCTTATAAGAACAATCACTATTAAAGAAATGAATGTGCCACTCTGTGGCATAAAATGAGAAGACCCAAGTGTGGAAACAAAAACTCCCCACTGTAAATGATAAGTAGTAAATGACAAGACTCTCAGCTCCATGGTTAGTGATAGACAGTCTCGTGGATCAGATATTCTAATCAAAGAAAGATACTAACTATACTAGGTATAAACATACCATTTAAAATGAAGCTTTTGTTATTTCTTAACTTTATTAATATTTAAATGGAAATCTTTGAGTTTTAGAGACGGTGACATGTCCATCTTTTCATAGCATATTCTCCTTTAGCCAATCCCATTTTTTTTTCTGGTTTAACTGGACTCAATAAATATTTTTTGAGTTAAAAAAATAAATTGAACTGTAAAAATATTTCATTAAGAGATTATAGATTTTTATTTCTGCAGCTTCTTTGTCATCTCACATTATTTGGATTTTTTCATTTTGAGATATTTCCTCTAATAGAGAGTAATAGTGACAATAATAGTAACATTAACCAACATATATTTAGCTTTTACTAAGTGCTAGATACTGTGCTATAAGTGTTATGTATTTTATGTAATAAAAATCTGACTTGGATCTCTGTATGGATTAAAATAACTCAAAATAACCTCTCTGATTCTGTCTCTAAGTAACCTCTTCTCTTTATAAACACTAGGAAACTTTATACATTCTTTTATTTTCTATCAAATGAATGCATATTATTGATTTAAATTACTTAGAACATGAGCTAGAGCACAGAAAGCATTCAGTAAATGTTTGTTGAAGAAATTATTTAAACATATTATAAGTTTTTAAATAAGGCTGTTTTGGGGGAATATCTACTGAGGCTTTCCATGTGATAGACCTGTTTTAAAGTGAATAAAATAAATATTTGAAAAACTAAAAAAAAATCTGCATGGTGGACCCTTTACCAAGTGAAAGATATACACATTAAAAAATAGTCCAACAGTTTTCCACCTTATAGGAGCTTACAGTGTAGTTCATGAAACAGATGTGCAAATGATTCCAAGACCACATTATAAAATGTTTCTGTAGAAGATTTGGCACAGCAAGGAAGGTTAAGTGTTCCAGGAGACAGTAAAAACTACGGGGAAGGTGGCATTCTAGGTGAGTTTAAAACAAGTGGAACTTTTCCAAGTATGAATGTCAAAAACCAAGGAGACACACAGAAATGGTGCAGCACATAGTAGGTTCTTTTTTGGATAGCCTGTGAGCTTAATAATTATCACATAGTGAGAAGTAGAAGCATTTAAGGGTGGAAAGATATATGTATGTGTGTGCATGTATATGTATGTTTCACAAATAATTTGGTCTTTGATTTGCTTTAAATGGCATAAAATCACATTTGAGTTTTATGTATAGTAATTATGGAATCATAATGGTAGGTGATTTGAGAAAGCAAGACTATAATTGTAGGGCATTGTGCTAGTCAAGGGTGAAGATAATGAGGGTCTAGGCAAGCTTGGAGTGGTAGATGTGAGGGAAGTCTTCAAAACTTCAAGTTTCCACAGGGCTTGTTAAAGGTATGTGATGAAAGGGAGACATCATGTAGAGCTCTAAAAAATCTAACGAGGTGAATTCTGGTATTATTAAATATTAAAACCACCCTTAATTTAATCACTTTGCTAGTTTCAAAAGCATTTTCAGTATTAAGTAATATTCCCTGTCAATTATTTGAGCAGCAGTTGATTCTAATGTGGAAAATACACTAACAGAATAAGACAAATTATTTAATGTACCATCTCTGCAAATAACACACAAAATTCTTTACTCTGAAGAGATCAAGTATAAGCATCACATCTGTAAGCAGTTTTTGGCTATGGAGAAGTCACTTAACTTCCCTCAGTCTGATTCTTCTTTATAGTCCAGTATTTATAGGAAAATTAGTAATTAAGCACTAATGTTCTTTAAAAATCAGGCACAATAAATATTCTGGAGAGAAGACCTTCAAATAATCTCAAATGTTCCAGAAAAATCTAAAAGTTATTGAGACTTTTAGTGAGTTAGGGAACATGGGACAAAGCTATCTGTGCTTTTTGACAGCCCCTTAAAAAGTTTGGAGAAAACAAATTACTATCTAAAATTGTCCTTTTTCAAATGTTCCCCAAAGAAAAGGCAATTAAAAGATCATGTTAAAGCAACATCACAAATATTCAAATCTTTATTTGTAGTAATATAGAAATAAGTTGTTGTTATATTCCTAACAATATATTCTGATCTTTCACTTGGGGTTGTAAGCAGTTATCGGAAACATGACCCTTTTGGGTTGTAGGAATATAGACCAGTGACTCTAGACCAAGAATCATTTGCCCTGGAGGAAACATTTGGCAGTATTTGGTTGTCATGACTAGGGATTGTTGCTGGCATCTAGGTGGTAGAGACCAAGGATATTGCCAAAATGTACAATGCACAGGACAGTCCCTTCCCACAATCACCAAAAAATGATCTAGTCCCAAATGTCATCAGTGCTGAGGTTGAGAAATTCTGATGTATAGCATGTCTGAAGCTTCTTAGGCTCTGAGAAAGTGCTGTCATAACTTAAAGAAAATTGTTTGATATTTTAACTTAAAACATAACCAAATGGGGTAGATCATGAATGAAGCACTCTGTGGCACTCAAATGGAAGGTAGGAATATAACGTTTCTGTTACCCCATATTCTCTACCAATGAGCATGTTTTTCACTGTCTGTAAGACCAATTCTATTTGAAGTCGTTAATGTGGCATTTAGCATTTTTCCTGGGAAACTGCTTTACGAAAACCCAAGTTGTAGTTGTAATACCAGGGAAAATGGAATACATACATTGGCATACTCTTCCACTTGGGAGTGACAGCTTGTGTGTTCCATTTCTATCTGTCTGCTCCAAAAAGTGAATTTAACTTAAAGCCAGGGTCACAAGCTTAACTTCCTAAAGCAAGGCTGATACAGGTACCACTGCTTTTGCAATAGTTCAAGAACAGCTACTGCTGCAAGCTCCACCAGGAAGTGCAAGCTGCCCCAGGGGTCCTGACCTGTTTCCTAACCTGTATGCATGTGGTCCCACAACAAAAGGGTTAACTCACAGCCTTGCAGGGAGCCCCAGACACTGCTTCCAGGACCTGCAAGAATTCTAATTGGTTGGGGCCCAAGCTATACCTGCTGTTAAATATTTATCTGTCTAGATAAAGTAAATGGTGAAATGGCCCAGGTGGAAGATGTTATACGGATGATGACATTGAGCTTCACCGAAGAGTAAACACTCAGGAGTGGTGGGGACAGTGGGGCACTGGATAGCACATGCCACTGTAAATATGAGCAGCCCCTACCCAGATTCGGCAGATGGTCGCCATGTGGGAATGCAGGTCCAGCGTTGCCAGCTTTTTCAAGAGAAGCAGTGAAATCTAATGATTTTTAAACATTGACAATTAATTCAAATGTAAAACACTATTCAGCCCCCACTGCAGCCTATATAATCCCTTCTGGGGATAACCCATGGGCCAGCAGTTTGCAAATTCTGCTATAGAAGGATGGGGAGAGGAATGTCTCGATTCTCAGTTCCAACATGGAATTATTTCTCAGACTACAGACCTCCTCTCCTGACACTAAAAAGGATTTCTCTGAAACACCATTCCAGGTGAATTCAGACTGCAGCTGGTATTTGAGACAACAATGGGCCTGCCTCTTAAGGAGCCAATTGACAACTTTTGGTTGTGCCTTTTAAGGCATAAAACTCCCATCTTCACGTGACCAAAGAGAGGCTCTGTGTACTTACATGTCGAGTTTGCAAGAAAACATTTCCTATAGATGGCTTAAATATGAGCTTGATGTTATGCTCATGTAGGTATGAAATTCAGGGACTATATTTATGATTTTACCTAAGGAAATATATTGCATAAAAAACAGATGCTAAGTACTCTTCCCTGTGTAAATGGTACTAATGAAAAATGCCTCATGAAACTACTTCAAATGAACACGGCTAAAGGTGACAGAAACATTTCACTTAATATTAAAGTCTGGAAGAGAAATGATTCCATAATTCGATTCCAAACAATTGATCCTCTAAAGTGCCTCCCTCTTTTGCCTTTTATTGGTACTTCAGTCATATCTTTTTTTTTTTTTAATATTGAGGGACATTTGGATCACTTAAGTATTTGCTGTCTCATTCCCAATTTTTTAGGGTCTTTATCTCAGAGTAATAATTTGTATAATGACAGAATTGAGGATAAATATTTCAATGAAAACAAAGAGCATCCAGTTTTCAACATAGGGCCAAAGAATTACCTGTCAGTGGGGCAATCTGCATGAGGACTACAGATGACTCATTCTTGTAGCCAGGTACAAAATTCCAAACAAAAGGTATAAAAGAAGTAGGGAGGGTTCAAATGAGCAAGGGCTACTCAGTTCACAGCAACAATCATGTCATAGATAGTTACTCCTGGAATTTCTTTGGAAGAAATAACCCTCACCTCTTCTCTGCTATAGCAGAGGACATTGAGGCCCAGAAAGGTGATGTTACAGAATCTGTAAGTCACAGATCTACTTTTCTGATGACTGTTTACTGTATTTTCCTCTGTTGCCATATTTGTTGGGGTCATATCATATGATAGGGGTAAGAAAATATGAGATGAAACCCATGGTGTGTGTGTGTATATGTGTGTGTGTGTGTGTGTGAGAGAGAGAGAGAGAGAGAGAGAGAGAGAGAGAGAGATTTGTTGGAAATTCTGTTCATGTGTTCAAGGAGGAGGAAGTAATACCCAGAAAATAAAATGAGATGTTACTATTCCAATAATTCTCAGCTCTCTTTTATGCTGCTTAAGTCAAGACCTGTTAACATTCACAATAACCTATATTGATTCTGAGGAACTGAAGAGTTTCAAGAGGAAGGAAGGAATATGTACTGAGGGCCTATTATGTGCTTTCTCTTAAAATACATTATGTAATTATAACCTCACAAAAGCCCTAGTCTGAGACTCAGAAAGTCAAGTCGCTTTCGTAAAGCCATGCTGTTGATCACTGGCAAAGCTGGAAGTTCAGTGGGTGTAGTGGATAGAGGACACCACGATAGTTTACTGCTCTGGTTGAACCCTAGCCTCCAACACTCCCAAGATGGAACCTTGGGCTCCTAACTTGAATCTTGTAGTGTGGGTTCCCTCATCAGTAAAACAAGATTAAAAATAGTTCTCACATCGGGGTGCCTGGGTGGCTCAGTTGGTTGGGCGTCCGACTTCAGCTCAGGTCATGATTTCATAGTTCGTGAGTTCGAGCCCCTCATCGGGCTTTGTGCTGGCAGCTCAGAGCCTGGAGCCTGCTTGGGATTCTGTGTCTCCCCCTCTCTCTGACCCTCCCTGGATCACACTCTGTCTCTGCCTCTCTCTCAAAAATAAATAAACACTTAAAAAAAGTAGTTCTTACATCATTTGAAAAATGGTAATGAGAACTCATAGTAGTAACTGTTAAGGTTGTTTAAAAGAGTCAGAGGAAAAATCATGGAAAACGTTTTGCTCATGCTTGGCCCATAGTAAATGTTCAGGAAATATTAGTTGTTATTAGTGTTATCATTACTCCTGGGTTCCTGGGTGTGTGTGTTTCTCACTATAGTATACATTTTTTCTATACTCCTAATCATAGTTTACCACCTTGCATGTTATACTGTTATGTTAAAATTCTGTGATGAAGATTTCCATTTTTCAAGTATCTACAGGCATTTTAGCAATAATTTATCTTCATAATGGGTTTCTAAATGAAGAAAGTGTTAACAAAGCTCAGCTGAAAATTAGGCTGGCTGATTGAACCCAGAATACCTGAATACCCCCTACCCTTTTACTAATCATGTACACCTTGACCACTTTCCTAATGTGATGCATGCAGATTAAGTCTTTTGTTTATTGATTGGCCAAATATATGCAGGGCGGATGTATGCTACTTCATCCTTGGCTCTTCCCGGGGAGACTGTTACCATAGTAACAAAGGCATCCTTTGACTCCTATTTCTACACAGAGTTATAGAAATGCTTCTTAAAAAATACTTACGACAATGTTTAATGTCGCATCTAAAGTAATTTTTCTCATTGTTTGGGGAGCAAAATTGATTTTCTCTAGGCAAAGTTTGTTTGGCTGCCCAAATGTACTGTTTATAGTAATGTGTTCCACCAAATTTCTTTAAAAGCCAGTTAAACATATTTTGTCTTAACTTCTAATCTAATTCCAACATTTGGAAGTGCCTCTTGCTGCAGTGTGCCTATTTTGATTTGGAAATAGTGCACATTCCGTCTTTGCTATGTCAGGGTAAGGTGGAAGGGAACAGAATGAATCATTTGATTTCTTATATCAGAGAACAGTATGTGTGGCATGGGAGGGAGATCACATGCTTGGGTATGTTCAGGAGGCTGTGGCTTATTTTAAAGCCTAGATTTTCAGGTGGCAGCTGGTGCCTGGTTTAGGATTCCAGTGGTTCAAAACCCATTCTTCCCTGAGGCATCTGTTTTATTTTATTTTTTCAAAATTAAAAATAACTTCTGTTGTTCTCATTACAAGAACAATACATAATCATTTCAGAAGATTGAAAAAATATAGATAAACCAAAGAAAGATGCACACAATCCTGCTTTCTAGAGATAACAGCTATTAACTCTCTGGGTATATCCTGCCAGAGTTTTATGTGTTTATTTTCTTTCACAAAACAAGACCATACATATTTATTATTATGCAACCTGCCCTTTTTTTTTTTAACCAGGTGCTAGTACTGATGACATATTAAAAATCGCTTTTAAGCATTTTAATGGTACAACCTGTAAGGAGTTGTAAGATATTGGTAAATTGAATTAATACTCACTTGTTGGATATTTTGGTAGTATCTAGATTTTTCCTTAATTTGAGCAGAATTGCAATGACTTTCTTGATATGTTAACCTTTGCCTATACTCTTTATACATGCTTAAATGAGAAAAGATAAAGGTAGATTCTTATGTCTTGCTGGGATAGAGGAGATGTGAAGGTGTAGTTGAGATGGCTCTTGATTATGTCTCAACTTCCCTTTCATGAGACGACATACAGACACGCCTAGTAGTGTCTGTATCCATGAGTGAAAGCAGTGAACTTGGTATCAACCCATCCTCTGTGACTGTGAGCCATTCAAATTCTGGACCCTAGCTCCAGTTTCCTACGATCTTGGGAGGAATTTCAGCTTCTTTCTGTTATTTATTCTACAAACATCTATTGGTAATTAATTATATTCCAGTGCTGTGCTACCCTTGTGAATTATATCACTTGCTCATACCATATATCTGATCCCAACTTGTACTAACATGTACACAAGGATTTAAGTTGTAGGATGTTGGAATATGGCATAGGCTTTCAATTCTGATAATCGAGGATCTGGATTCCAAGTCTCCTACTTGGAGTTAATAGCTAATTATATTTCTGACACCCAATTTTTCTTATCTTTAAAGTAGTGAAAATAAAAGTTGTTTCATTTTTGTTGTTGTTGTTGTTCCAGGATTCAGTGACTTAATATATAGAAATTGCTAGGCATAATGCCTGACAGACAGTAAGATGTGGCAATGGTGATGCCAATGGCAATGGGAAAGCATGAAAAGAGGAGCTACTCATCCTTCCTAGGGGGTTCAGGAAGGCATCCAACTTCTAGTTCAGTGCTAAATAGACTAAGCAGAGAAATGCAAGTTTATTTTATTTTCTTAAGTTTATTTATTTTTGAGAGAGAGAGAGAGAGAGAGAGAGAGAGAGAGAGAGAGAGACCAAGGGTCAGCAGGGGAGGGGCAAAGAGAGAGGGAGACACAGGATCTGAAGCTGGCTTCAGGTTCTGAACTGTCACCACAAAGCCTGACACAGGGCTCAAACTCACAAACTGTGAGATCATGATATGAGACAGAGTCGGATGCTCAACGAATTGAGCCACTCAGGCGCCCCCAGAGAGCTGCAAGTTTAAAACTCCATGTCCAAGTGCCAGGTCTCCATGACTCACTGCCTGACCTTGGGTTAACCACTTAATCTCTCTCTGCCTTGGTTTTCCTTTTCATAATATGAGCATAATAACTCTTACCCACCTCATTGGGGCAAGGATGATTGATCAGTGTTTATAAAACTCAATAAATCCTTTGGGTAGAAGTACAGTGAGATTGGAAAGCATTATTACTTATTAGCTGCTTTCTTAATATCTAAACCAGCATGCCAGGGGCTGCTGAATGGAGTACCACAGAGTAATACCCTCATCCTATATCATTGTCAGGAATCTCAGTTCCTTTAGCCCTGCCCCTGCAGATATCAGTTTTTCTACTGCTATTAATGCTCACTGTTCAACAAGGAACAATCAATTTCGTGTTTATACCCAAGCGTCCACAGCCACCCACACCCATAAGCAATGTGTGTTGCTTTAACAAATATTTTATCGAACAGTTGGAAGGTGCTGTGCTGGATCCTAGAAATACAGGGACGCATAAAAATCAATATGGCACTTACCTTCGAGGTATTTAGTACCTGGTAACTGACCCAGACTGGTAACCAGCAGTCCTATTACAGCCCAAGTGTTCTGATGGAAAATATACAGGGCCCTAAGGATACACAATATGCACATGCACAGTCAGTAAAATGTTTCTGCTAGAACTGATATGGAAATGAAAACTGAGAGAGAGACAACTTCAGGGAAAAATGGGGAAAGGGTAGAGAAGAGGGAAGAATGCTCTAGGAAAAAGACAAAATATTATAAATGACCCACAATGAGAGTGAGCAAGATCTATTAAGGAAATTGAAAGAACTTTCATATGATTAAAGCTAAAGAAAGGGGAAATGTCATATAAGAGGGTGCATCCAACAAATGTAATCCTGTATTTTGATCAGGCTAGCTTCTTGACCTGACTGACCATTGGTGCCCTTCATTTAATGCACCTCACAGCCTGGGATCTTGACTCCTCTCCATCCTGAAAATCTGAAGTGATTGCTTCTACAACTCTTGGACTTCAGTCTCCTGGACTTTTAACCTCATGTGAGTTTCTTAGTATCATTACTAATGAACATTGTTTATTGATTTTCTTGTCTGACTTCTTGCTGTTGTCCAATCCCTGTCTGACTTTCCTTGTAGCTATCACCTATTCTTAGGAGAGCTATCAACCTAAGGGATGATATTGTTGCAAATCAAGAGCAGAGTTTTTAAAAAGTGAAACTTTGTACACATCTAATGAAAGGACTACAAAAGAGAGGCATATCTGAGAAGAGTTAAGTTGAACATCACTATGGTCCTCCTATTTATAATTTTGAAAGGAATATGCATGACTTAGATTCCTCCTATGCATTCATATTATACATTAATTTTGCAAGCATACAATAGAAAGTCCTTGAAAGTAGCACCAGTAAGTATATATATCAAAACATAAATGACATAATGAAATCTTAGGAATAAAGTGAGAATTATACTGAAAGAACTAGACCCCCAAAAAGAGAGAAGAAACTTGTCAGTAATAAAAACATGGTATAAAACTTTAATCAACATCAGAGTTAATCACCTCATTTAGTAACTGACAGTTCAATGAAGTTTCTGTTTTAAAATCATGGGCAAAGCAGACTGCCAGGTTTTATTTGTCATCTGATATAAGTTGAGCTATAGTCCGAGATGGTGGAAAACCTTTTTTGTTGGGTTTTACCTCTTGAATCTTAAATGAAAACTGGCACTCCATCTGGATAATGTCCAATGTGACACATTTTGGGAGCCATCAACTACCTAGCCTTACAAATCAAGAACACTGATTAAATAATCAAGATTTCTGAAAAGCCTTGAGGGAGCTATACGTTTTTTGCATCAGTAATTGCCATTCTGTTTGTAGCACAAGATGTTTTGAGCTCTGGATAAGAACTTGAGTTTGACATACTGGCATTGAATATCTTATTTGTGGGTTAGCAGAAATTTGACATTCTTAGAAGTATTGTGATAGCAAAGAGGGAAATTGTGGGATTTAAAAAAATGTCTTAAACTGGGCACCTGGGTGGCTCAGTTGGTTCAGGATCTGACTGCGGCTCAGGCATGATCTCACAGCTTGTGGTTTCAAGCCCTGTGTCGGGCTCTGCGCTGACAGCTCAGAGACTGGAGCCTGCTTCGGATTCTGTGTATCTCTCTCTCTCTACCCCTCCTTTGCTTGCACTCTGACTCTCTCTCTCTCTCTCTCTCTCTCTCTCTCTCTCTCTCTCTCTAAAATAAATAAACATTAAAAAAATTTTAAGTGTCTTAAACTAATGAAGTTTGTCATTAAGAAAATGAAACAAGGTAAGTAATTGGTTATATGTTTTTGAGGGATACAATAAACGTAATGATATTTTGCCAAACATCCACTTAAATAAAATCTGTTGTTCTTCCTGATAGTATGTAATATGCAACAAGTAGGTACATAATTCTAATCCTCCCTACATAAACTAAAAAGTCACCGCCCCTTTATAATAAATAGAAATGTAAAAATTCTGTATGTGACACATGGTCAAAAACACCTTTATGATGATTTAAAATAGCCACTGCTCAAATTAGTAAGACATTGATTAGAATAATAACCGATTTCCCAAAATTGCATGCATGAAAGAGCAGTTCTTTCATTAGAGATGTCAAAATTAGTCCAGAAAATATCAATGAACATTATTAATGTTATGTTCAGCTTTGGCCCTAGGCAAAATTGTCAATTTGGTAAAGTTATTCTTTGCCATTTCTCAACATCCCTTTGAAGGATTTTTTCCTTTGCTGGCACTCAATCATTTATTCATTCAATAATTTTTTATTGAGAGCCTACTAGATGGCAGGCACAATCCTCAGTGCTAGAGGTAGAGCAGTGAAAAAGATAGTCAACCACCCTGTGTATATAGAGATTACATTATAGAAATTAAGATGGACTCAGACAATTAAAAAATAAGTTAACAAAAAAGAAAATTTTGGATTATAGTAAATACAATGGCAATTATATTGTATGTAAATAATAAAATAGCGTGGTATGTTAGAGAGTATCCAGGGCTGTCTTAAGTCAAGTGGTAAAGGAAGACCTCTCTAATGAGCCGATGCCTTTGATCCAACCATGGGAAAATGTTGGGGTGCACCATTATAAACAGAAGAATTCTGGCAAATGCAAAAACCTCAAGGCCATGTAAGTGAGACAGGGGGCTTACTTGGACTTTGATGGATAAGAAGAAGATCTGTATGACTGAGTATAATGAACAAAGAGAGAACAGTATAAGGCAAGAGAGTGAGACAGGGGTTTCCTGCTTATGCAGATTCTAGAAACTTAATAGGAACTCTTTTCAATCTGATGGGAACCCACTGCATAGTTTTAGTAGCTATCTGTCCTCTTCCTTCTCTCTTTGATTCTTTTCCCTTGTTTTTGTTTTTGTTTTTGTTTTTAGAATCTTTTACATTTATAGCTCTCATGATAGCTCCCTTGCCTAGGATCTTTTATATTTCTTTTAATAAAATGTACCTTTCAGCTTCCTTCTCTTTCAGGTCATGCCAGGTAATTTGTAAACTAATCTGATAAATCAGTATGAATTAGAGCATTCGTAGTAACTTCAGCTTATAATGATGCTCCTCTAAGATAGAATTTTTTTTTCTTTAAAACATCTTGTATTATCTAGACTTCAAGGAGTAAAGACTTTGGAGATGATAGCTATTTACTAGAAAAAAAACCCACATTTAAGCAGCTGCTTTTTCCCCCCATGCAAAGAAATATCCTTGATTATATGAAATCTTCAGACCATTAACTATTATTATCATACTTGGTTTTATGATCATTATGATTTATTAATCCCCTTTTGAGTGCCAGGCACTATATTAGCTACTTTATATACATATTTGCATTTAATTCTCACTAATGATCCTATACATTCCTAATTTATATATGAAGAAAGTAAAGCTCAGATTTACCTGCCTTGTTCCATTTTGTAGACCAGAAATGAGAACAGGTCTAAAAGCATAAAAGACAATCAATAGCTATTTTTTGGATAAATGCATGATTGATTCAAAAAATAAAATAAAATAAAATAAAATAAAATAAAATAAAATAAAATAAAATAATAATGGTCACGTGGCTTGGAAGATAGTGGGTCAAACTGAATTCAGCCTTTACAGACTTCAAAACCCACTCTGTATATAACAATGCCTTCCTCATGTAGTATGTAATCGGTTTGATTTTCTGAGCTAGGCTCAGAGAAAAGTTTATTCAAAGGCAAAAAAGAAACACACCCAGTGAAGCAAAGTTTTCAGTTAGTTAGAAGATTCCCTCCCCTTCTGTTTTCTGGTTCTGGGGAACAATTTGCTTTATCTCCTGGCAAAATCAGGCTGATTAGATGACTAAAGTCTGATAATTATGTTATTTTGATAAAAGGAAAACCTGCCCGAAGGTGTTTCCCAGAAACAGACACTCACACACATGTGTGCATGCATGCACGTATGTGCACACACACACACACACACACACACACACACATACACTGTAAATGGGAAATAGCCATGTGAAACACAAAAGCATCTAGGCTTCGCCTCCAGTCAGTGTCTATAACCAAGCAAGCTTGTTTTGGGGTGATGTTCAATATCTTACCAGTTACAAAGAAAATACCCCTGTGGTGTCTAAGAATGTGATAAGAGTTATCTTCAAGGAATACAATTTTGTTCTTTGATTTTAGCGAGATCTACACATCTCTGTCAGAAGCTGAACAAGTGCCAGAGTCTTTAAAACAGAAACAAACAGTGTGTGGCTCTGATTCTTTTCAGACATAATACTGAACTCTTGGATAGACGCTCTTCTAACATATGATGCTTCAATTTGTATTATAAACTTGAACTTAAGGATAAGTTAGAGACTGCCCAAAATAATGCTCTTGCAAAGCACTTAATCCATGGATTACCATGTGAGAAGAAAATATTCCTTAATCAAATATATTTAGGAAATAAAGTGAATTTTCTGATCTCTTAGAAATTCACAAAGACCATTATTAAAGAATCAAAGAAGTCCTAAAAAACAAACAATAGCAACAACAATAACCTCTATAGCTTTGTTCACCCAGTATATCTCAAACTAATTTGGCCACCATAATTTAATAATTTAACTTATGACACCATAAAAGCCCATGGAATTAGTTGTCTATGGAATATCTTTTGGGAATGTCAACTAAAGAACTTTAAGTGGTTCATGATAGGTAGAAAAGTAAAGTCCATATGTGTAGATAAAGCTTTTATAACCTCTAGTGACTTAATTTATAAGATTTTTTAAAGGAGAAACATCTTTGGCATAATATAGGCTTTTTATATGTGGTGGTGTTACTTCTGACCCTTTAACTGTACATGAAAAATCCTGGGAGGTGGGAACACAGGCTCTTGGGTCAAGTCCTAACCCTGACACTTAGCAACTTACATGACTTTATATGACTCACTTAAATTCTTTGAACCTGACCTATAAATAGTACTTAGCTCAAAAGAAATTATGAAAATAATATAAGCAAAGAGCTTAGCATTATGCTGGGCAAATAGTAAGTGCTCAATAAGAGGCAACTATTTCATTTTTTTCCCCTGATGCTTCTTATGAGTTTGTGCAGAACCATTCACACTCTTACACAGCCCTCTTCTTGTCAGGGCATGCATTTGTAAGAAGGCCGAGTGGGTATTAACTATATAGACCTCATTAGTGCAATTCACAAACCAAGACCAAAGTTTTATGGATACAAAATGCAAAATTATTTCTTGCAGTGTTACTCACATTCTTCTTTAGCTATAATATTCAGTTAAGTGCCACTTTAAAAAGCTATTAGCACAAAAGTCACTCATATCAAAACTAGTCTTAGCATTAAAAATCAGTGTTTTATAAAAATCTGTGAATATCCTTTATGCTGTTACTAAGCCAATGCAGGGATGTCCCCTTAAAAACCAAAATGACTATCATAAAATAATCTCCCAAGGAAATTTGTAGTATGACATAATGGAATAATGTTTACCCTAAGTAAGGCCAACAATTGCCAAACATTAATTTGTGTTTGCCAGATTTACATGTTATTGACAGAACTATAAACAAGTGTTTCAAGTTATCCACAAGAAATTTGCTGCTCACATATCTGTAACCTACATTTGTAAGGGTAAAATCCCTCTTCAGATTTATGAAAAGATTTTGCTACATACACTCTTGAGTTGATAATGACTTAAGTAGGATGTCTATACTATATTGTTGGGTTTCTTATTTAATTTGGAAGCAGAATATGACAACATTTCTTAATAATTTAAAATGACTATGTATTGTTAATGTTGTTATTCCTCTGCTACAATCCAAAAGTGTTGCCCCATCTCATTCACAATAAAAATGGAAGTCCTTGAAGTGGGCTCTAAGGCCCTCTGATCTCACCCCTCCTCTCCACTTGCTCATTCTGCCACAACAATACCACCCTTCCTGTTGTTCCATGCATGCTCCTGCCCTCAGGCCTTTTTGTATTTTCTGTTCTGTCTCAAATGCCTTTCCTTCAAATGCTTGAAAGATTGGTCCCCCAGTTCCTTCAGGTCTCAGATCAAATGTCACTTCGCCATTCTCTACAGACTAACATTGCTTTTCTCAAAATCCCCTCATATCCATCCAGGTTTTATATTTCTCCATATAACTTAATGCTGTCTGACATAGTCAACAATACATGTTCATGAGAGCCAATTATTAAGTTTTCAAAAGTTTTGTTAGGTCTTGTTAATTTTTGTTAAAATATTGTTAAAACACTGAAAGTATTTTGACAATCATTAAAACATTGAATGCTTGCAACTGACTCTGATGGGAGTATTTACACCATGGAAATTGGCAAAATTCTATAAATCAGAGCTTTTATTTTTTAGAGAGTTGGTTTACCAGAATACCATAAGGTATAATAAATACATTTTACATGTTTTCATTTTTACTGCTGTCCACTACCAGTGTATAAGTTCAGTGAGAGCAGGGGGCTTGTTTTGTTCACCACTGTCTATCAAGAGTCTCACAGTATCCAACACAAAGTAGATGATTCATAAATATATGTTGAATGAATGATTAGTGAGGATTAGGACTTATGGCCTTTAATATTTGTGAAGAATGAGATTGATCCTTTTATTCATTCACTAATTTAGGCGTTCAGTACATATTTTTGAGAACCTGTTTGCTAGGTTTTCACACTGTTCTAGGACATGGAGACATTTTAATGGATAATAGAGAAATAATTCCTACATTATGTTGCAGGAGCTTACATTATGTTAGGAGGGATAAAAACAAACAAAAAACAATAAAAACATTAACTTCAGATATTGGTGTGTGTTAGAAAAAGATAAGTTACAGTTATTGGTAACTGTTAGTAAACCAACCAACCAAACAAAAACCGAACAAGGTAATGGGTAGAGAGAGACTGGAGGAGGGATTAATGTCTTAAATAGAGAAACCAGGTGAAGCCTTTGTGAAAGGTACTTTTGAACTGAGATATGAATGATGCAATTAATCCAGCCAAACTTAGATCTAAGGAAAGAACATTCCAAGCAGAGGCCACAACATAGTGCAAGGTCCCTGGAGTGGGAATGAGCTTGGTGAGTTTGAAGAACAGAACGAGGGCTGCTAATCTTGAAACATATCTGGTTAGGGAGAGAATGGCAGTGGATGAGGTCAGAAAGGCAGTCAAGGCCAGATCACTCAGGGCCTTATGGGCCATAAGAAACCATTAGAAAGTGACTTGATCTGATTTAAAGTTTACAAAGATCATCCTGACAATGTAGGATGTTAAGAGAGCAGTTAGAGGCTCCTATAGGTGTTCAGCACGTATGCAGTAAAAATATAAAATATATGTGAATAGAATGGACCTGATGGGTCCTGATTGTTTTAAAGGTGACTTTAAGCAAATCTTCCACATGCATGAAATCTTTGGTTTTACATACTGTTAAACAAGAGATAAAACAGGAGAATAGTTTGCAAATTTAATTTAAAGGTAGTATAACCTTGATACCGAAGCAAAACAAGGAAAGTAATATATATATATATATATATATATATATATACATAGCCTATGTCAATTAAAATTCTATATGCAAAAATACTAGGTAGAGTATTATTAGCATGCCCAATAAAGAAAAGTATAACAAATACTTTGTGACCAGAAAGGATTTCCTTCATGAATTCATGGGTGGTTTAGCATTAGAAAAACTACTAATGTAATTAAATATTCCAACAGATTAAAGGAGGAAGGATTACATGGTTATCATAAAGGATACAAAAAATAATAATATGACAAAATTAAACACCCTTTCCTCATTAAAAATGTTAGGTTCGGGAAATCTAAGAAGACATCCATAATATGATGAGGGTATATACCAAAAACTTAAAGCCATCATCTTAATGTTAAAAGGTAGAAATATTTTTTTACATTAGATTTTCTTAAATTGGCATATAATTGACATACAATATTGTGTAAACTTAAGGTCCCCACTGTGATGATTTACTACACTTATGTACTGCAATATGATTACCACTATAGCATTAGCTGAAACCAAAATATTCATTCCAAAGTCAGAAAAAAGTCAACAATGTCTTTTGTTGTCTTTTCTGTTCTACATTGTATAATGGTCTTAAGTAATGGAAAAAGATTTTTAAAAAATGTGCATAGGGTGATGAGCATTGAGGAGGGTACTTGCTGGGATGAGCACTGGGTATTGTATGTATGTGATGAATCACAGGAATCTACCCCTGAAGCCAAGAGCGCACTCTATACACTGTATATTAGCTAACTTGACAATAAATTATATTTTTTAAAAAAGAAAGAAAAAATTGTGTATAGGGAGCGGAAAAGAAAAAAAATACACTCATTATTCCTAAAAACATCTAAAGCAAATTATTAGAACTTAAAAGAGCTATGTACAAAATCTAATAATATCCTATGCACCTACAACATAACAATTAGGAACATAACTCTGGAGAAGATACCAATTAAACCAGTGAGATACTTAGGAATAAATATAATAAAAGCTTAAATTTTATGAAAAAAACATAAAGCACTCAAAACTCAGATGATAGTTATAAATTTAATTATATTAAATTTTAAAACTTAAGTATTAAAGTATATGCCATGAACATAATGAAGGGAGAAGTCTCAGACTGAGAGAATTTTGCTGCCCATGTAATTACCTATGTATTATATTAAGAACTCATACAGTACTTTAAAGTTAGACTACCATAGATCCCAATCCTTGGTACTCTTCTCTTTCTAACTTACACCCTTGCTGATTTTATCCATCCGGACTCAGTTCTGCTTTTGATGACTAATAGGCATCTCAAACTGTGATCCACCCCCAGCCTTCCCACCTCAATTGATGCACCACCCTCCTTCCAGTGTTGCAAGACAAACTCTAGCCTGGAGCAGTTGTTTATTTTTTTTTCTTCAGTTTTTTAACATTTATTCATTTTTGAGGGACAGAGAGAGACAGTGAGTGGGGGAGGGACAGAGAAAGAGGAAGACACAGAATCTGAAGCAGGCTCCAGCACAGAGCTTAATGGGGGGCTCAAACTCATGAATCAGGAGATCATGACCTGAGCCTAAGTCCAATGCTTAACCTACTGAGCCACCCAGGTGCCCCTCCTGGAGAAGTTCTTGACACCTCTTTTCTCACACACAATTCACATCCTGTCCCTGTTTATTTTCAAAGTATATCCAGAATCTGTGCACTTTACATCATGTATGTTACTACCATTCTGGTTCAAGCCGTCATCATCTTTTGCCAGTGTTACAATTGCCTCCTCACTGGTCTCTCTGCTGCTATTGTATTCCTACACAGAACCCACATGATCATTTAAAACCTTAGAGCAGATTTCTGCTCAGAACCCTACAGTGGCTTTCTCATCTCCCCTGCAACTTCTTCCTCCCTTAATCACTCTGGTCCAGCCACAGGCTAGTCTCCCTTCTGATCTTAAGACATGACAGGCATGCATCTACCTTACAGACTTTGGCCTAGCTGGTTCCTTTGTCTGAAATGCCTTTTTCTGTGAGAAACTATTTGGCTAACTCCCTTAGCAATATCCAGTCTGCTTGAATCTCCCCTCAGTAAGTGCTACCCCAATCACAGTACTTCACAATGTAACCTGCACAGTTCCCTTCACTGTGCATCATTTTTATTTTCATTTTGCCTATCACCTTGCATAAGAATATATATTTTACTAACTTCATTCCATTCTTTATCTACACCCCTTCAGAAATGTCAGCTCCACAAGGGCAGCCATTTTGTTTTGTTCATTGAAGTTTCTCCTGCACCTAAAAGAGTGCCTATAACAGTGGATGTTTACTAAGTAGTTGTTAAATAAATAAGTGAATGTGAATCCATAATAAAAAATAAAAATAAAAAGTGGGCAAGTCTACTAAATGGCCAATTCATTGAGAAGAACACTCAAATGAACAATACCCATAGGAAAAGCAGCTCTGCCACATAGACAAGGAGATATTGGCAATGCTGCTTGTAATAGTAGAGAAAGGAAAATGATATAAATCCTTCAAAAAGAAAAGAGATAAATAAATTGTGGTTTATTCATACAGTGCACATTTATACAATTGTTAAAATTAATAAAACAGAATTATATGTATTGACATGAATTTTAAAACCTAATGTGGGGTGAGGAGTGCCTAGGCAGCTCAGTCAGTTAAGCGTCCCACTCTTGATTTCCCCTCTAGTCATGATCTCATGGTTCATGAGTTCAAGCCCTGTGTTGGGCTCTGTGCTGACAGTGCAGAGCCTGCTTGGCATTTTCTGTCTCCCTCTGTCTCTGCCCTTCCTTCCATCGCATTTGTCCCCTCCCCGCCAAAATATAAACACACACACAAACAAACATTAAAAACAAAAAGCCTAAAGTGAGGTGAAAACAAATTGAAGAATGTAACCCTTTTTGAACTTTTTAAAGACAAAAAAAAAAATAGTGCAGGTGTTTTGTATATAGAGAATGTAAAAAATACAAAATACAAACAATGCGTGGGAATGGCAATGTCTGCTTCAAGAGAGTGACGGCCTTTGGGGCAGGGCTTAGATAGTAGTGCTTTTAGAGTTATGTTTTATTAGTTTCTGTTAAAAATATTTTTAAGTAAGTATGATAAATATTAATACATACGTAACCTCAATTGTGGTAGACTTTGATATTGTGGTAGTCTTTTATAGAATTGTAAATTTTATATATGAAAGTAACATTTTGGCAAGCAAGAGTAAAAGAGAGATTAAAAGAGAGATTGGATGATAACCTAAGGTAACAGCAAGAAAAATATAAAATTCTGTTGGGATTGGGGAGGTCTAAGTATATTTGTAAGCAGGAGAGCAGGGGCCCTAAAGAAAGAAGAAATAGACAATACAAGTGGAAAGGTAAAAGAGTAAAATCATCATGACATGTGTAGGATGTCAAAACAAAAGCATACAGGTAGCTCTCAGTTTTGACAGGAAAGAGTCATATTTCTTCTACAAGCAGAAGGAGGCAGGAAATACTGGCTCAACATACACAACAATATTGAGATACGGAAGAGAAAGATAAAGGAACTTAAACAAACTTAACATTGTCAGAAGTGAAGACAATGGGATAGATATCAAGATTATTTCCAGCCAGTAAAATAATCAAAGATTTTGAGGAGACCAGAGAAGATATGAAACCTCCTCATGTACATAATAAAAAAACAGTATGTAGATAGTTGTTACCAAGCAGCTCTATAAATCTAATTGTGTTAGAAATTAGTGAGTTTTATGTGGTATGGATTTTGTAACTTCCCCCAGCAACGTTCAGAAGCCAAGGAATAGAGAAAATGGACCTCGATTTGGGGGAAGGACAGACTCAGTGTTGAAAATTGACAGAATTCTAAAATTAAAAAAAAAAAAAAGGAAGCCATGAATCTATGGCATTAATGAGAGTGTCAGTGAAATAGCTTAATCTGTTATCAAGGCTGGGAAGAGACAAGGGACACCTACAAAAATCTCATGAAATGAGGAAACAGTGAAAAGCTGAAGATATGAAGATTTTCATAAGGACAAAGGAACATTTTCAGCAAGACTGCATTGACAGGAAAAACGAGAGAAAGAAGGTGATGGTACTCTCGAATTTCGGAGAATGACATCTTAGACACTCCTTAGTTCAGGATAAAATAAAAAAGTGTTTAAAGATGTGCAAAATGAGTGAAAATGATCATTAAAATGTAGAAGAGTCATGTGAAATCCAAGTAGTACTGGATGATATCTTAAGTATAAATGTTGGAATTGGAGCAGCTGAGGAGGATGGAATAGGTGAAATGGAAGATCTCCAGGACAGCTGTTCAACTATTAGCAAGAGAATATTACTATTAATTTAGGAAACAGGGTGAAGAGTGAATGCTATTTTCATTTTACTTTTTATAAATTGTTTATTCAGTATAATGTTATGGGAGATTTAGTTATGTTGATAACATGTAGATCTAATGCATCTATTTTAATTTTTCTACAGAATTTTTCTACAGAATTTGTATGAATGTGCTAATTTGTTCCCTATTCTCTAATTGGTGGAAATTTAGGCTGCTTTCAATTTTTATTTTTTGCCCTGTTATAATACAAAGTAAATTTTATTTTTAAACCTGCTTTATTATGATGGGGGAATAGCTCAAGAATATGTAGAAGAGAAATTCCTGGATCATAGGGATCCAGATCTTAAACTGGAATTTGTGAGTTGTAGAACAATACATATACTAAATACCATATTTGTAAATTTTTAAAATACAAACCGGGACAAACTCTTCCTCTAAAGAAGGATAATTAGCGGCACCTGGGTGGCTCAGTTGGTTAAGCGTCTGACTTCAGCTCAGGTCATAATCTCACACTCTGTGAGTTTGAGCCCCGTGTCGGGCTCTGGTGCTGACAGCTCAGAGCCTGGAGCCTCCTTTGATTTCTGTGTCTCCCTCTGTCTCTGCCCCTCCCCCGCTCATGCTCGGTCTCTGTCTCAAAAATAAACATTTAAAAAAAAAGGGATAATTAGCTGTCTATTACTTTCTTTATAATGTTTAAAATATTTCATAATAAAAAGATAAAAATAATATGTTGTCAAAATGATATAATTTGTTGTAGAAACTTGAGATAACTCAGTGAAAGAAGTAGATGAAAATAACATAAAATAACCTTTCTTCCCCAAATTCTGAAATAAGAATTGTTAATATTTTGGTATTTTTTTTTTCATTATATATGCATGCATGTAAATAATAAAAACTTACACTTTATATCATGTTTTATAACATGCTTCTCTTTCACTTAACGGTATATCATAAAAATCTTATTAAAATTCAAGTTCTAGCTGTGACATGTAAAGACCTTGGAAATTATCACTGCCATTATTAAAACAAACAAACAAGAAAAGCTGAATAAACTGTAAACCATTGTCTTTTCTTGTATCCATTAGAACTGAGGTTCCAAGGCAAACCCCCATGACAATATATACAAAGAAAGGAAAATCCCTAAAGGCATAACCAGGATCTATAACTGGAGCAGAAGCTGCTGGATCCATAAACTAGCAGGAATTCTTAAATGGTAATTGTAAGAAACTTTTGGAGGCTAAGCATGGATGCCCTTGACAGTGAGAAAATCCTGGAGGCCACATTCAGAGACTCTCCACACATTCATGGGCTTTATCCTCCCTCATGAAAGATTCCCTCATGAGTCTGGCTGGGAAAGGGAAGAGTATCCATTAGGAAATATACCCAGATCATTCTCCATAATAAAGGCCTACCATCCAGTGAAAATACTTTACTAGAACCTTATCCAAAGTGGGGAATAACACTTCTCCAAATCAAACCCCTGAAAGGGTTGAGTTAGGGATCTAAAAATACTTTGTGAAAGTCACAGCCAAGGGACACATGACCATTAGAAAATTGAGATTCATAAATTATGGAATGATTCCCTTCTCCTATACCTTATCACCACATGAACAAAGCTCCAGGATAATAACAGTGAATTAAAGCTGAAAGAGCTGTAAGACACAGACTTTATCCAAGGAAAAGTTCTTAGGGAAATCCAAAGACAACATAGGAGTAAAAGACAAGTCCTCTAGAGAAATTTAAAGCCTCTGGCACCTATAGTTGCAACAAACATAAAGCACAGGCCAACTCCTATTCAGATTAATATAAAACCTAACAGTAAGAATATATTTATCTCAATTCCAATCACTTACAAGGTATGCTAAAAGGTAAGAAAAAACACAGTCTGAAGAGAAAAAACATGAGAACAAAACTCAGATATAATAAAAATTTTGACATTATGAGACAGAGAATTTAAAGTAAGTATGATCAATATATTAAGAACCCTAATGGAAAAAGTAGACAACATGTAAAAACAATGGTCAATATAATAAGAGAGGTAGAAACTCTAAGAAAGTGTCAAAAATAAATAGTAGAATTAAAAAATACTGTAACATAGATGAAAGGTGGCTTTGACTGTCTCATCAGTGGACTACACATGATCAGGGAAACAATCCATAAGTTTGAAGATAAATAAGAAAGTTTTCAAATGGAAAGAGAAAAATAATAATAATAAAAAAATAAAACAGGAGTCCAAGAACTGTTGGAAAACTTCACAAGATGAGCATACATATAGTTGGAATACCAGGAAGAAGAGAGAACAGAACAGAAGAAGTATTTGAAGAAATTATGGTTAAGAATTTTCCAAAATCAATGCAAGACACCAAAGCACAGATGAAGGAAGCTCACAAATCAAGCAGAATAAATACCCAGACATTTACATTTAGGAATATTATATTCAAATTTCAGAAAACCAAAGACAAAGAGAAAAAGGAGACAATTTTGAAGGATGCCAGGGGAGGCTAAGTATCTTACCGATAATTTACCTACAGAGGATTTAATAGACTTCTCATTAGAAGCATGCAAAGAAAGAGACAATAGAGTGAAATATTTAAAGTATTAAAAGAAAGAAACCACCAATCTGGAATTTTATATCCAACAAAATTGTCCTTCAAAAGTAAAGGGTAAACACTTTCTTGGATAAACAAAAATTGAGAGAATCCATCTCTAACAGACTTGCTCTGTAGGAAATGTTAAAAGAAGTTTTTTTTTTTCAGGCAGAAGGAAAATATTAAAGGTAAGAAGCTTGGATCTAATAAAGAAAAGAAGACTTATTTTATTTTTATTGGTTATTTTCATTTTTAATGGTTCTAAGTGAAAGAAGACAATCTGAAAATTCTACAAATTACATGGTCCTAACTGTATGACATTCTGAAAAAGATAAAACTAGAGCAATGGTACAAAGGTCTGCGATTGCTAGAGACTCAAGGTGTGGGGGTTTGTTGAGTAGGTGAAGCACAGGGGAACTTTTAGGACAGTATGATACTGTAAGTATGGTATCTATAAGATACTCTGTCTACATATATGACACCGCATCAGTCAAAACTCATAGAACTTAATAGCCTGAGGAGTGGCACATTCGCAGTTTTTTTAAAAAAAATCATTTAGATGTGCAGGGGATTCCAGGGTGGAAATCAAAATGTAATAAAACAATATAAGTGTATTTACAAGCCTATAAAATAATCTCACTGAAGTCTGTGGGAGAAAAGGTGCTGACCTAAGTAACACTGGGAATGAGTGGAGTCTGTAAGATTTACGTCAAAATGAACTACATAAGCACTGTACTCTAGTTGGTAAGCTTGATTCCCTCAGATTTATGACTCAGTGATTCTGAAGCTATTACCCATGAATCCTGAAATGGAACAATTGAGAAAGTGGATGGCAAATGGTGAGAGTCAGGTTTCTCACTGTTGAAATGGGAAGTTACAGATAAGCAAAGTGAGAAGTCTAAAATGACCTAGATAGTAATGGATTACACTTGGAGATATTAATATGAATTTATGTTTAGGTTAATATAATTACAGATGGTTAAATATGGAAATACTTATAAATATGTCTATATACTCTCGTTAGTATACTCACATATACTTCATTGTTTTGTCAAGCTTAGAAGCAATGACACCTCAGTAGCAATGAACACACTAGTATCAAGGTCTTGATTTCAAATACTATTCTCCAGTAAAAAGAATGTGGCCTCCATGGAGAAAAGATTGATTCTAGGACTGGGTCAAAAAATGTACAAGATGAGCTTGGAGCACCCTGTGATGTAAGACGGTAAGACAGTGCTAAAAACCAAACTGAAAATAAAACCAAAACAAAACAGCTCCCACAATGAAGGAGGTACATTAAAGGTACATAGCAGTCAAATGAAATAACATTCAGTGGCCAAAGCTGAAACTATTTGAGTAATAAGATAAAATAAAGCATAAATTAGAATATGACCTAAGGTATAAAATATCCGTAAATTTACATAAGTTTGTGCTGATATAAGTTATTGAATAAATAAATAAATGGGGAAAAGAGATAAATCTCTCATGCATAATAATTATAAACAATTTATGTCGATATTCCACTCTCAAGGCATTGGACCATAACTCCCTGTTCCTAACGTGTAGACTCTGTATAGTGACTTCTTTCCAAAGAATACAGTCTGGAAAGAAGGAAAATAAGAGCAATTTCACAGTAGAGAAATCTAGCAAATCCTACTTCAGCCAGGTGATCAAATTCAGTATCACCAGTGATAAGCCATCATTGGTATGATCTAATCAAAATGGTACTTTGCTCCGTGGCTCTTCCCCCAAACCCATTAACAACAATCTCTAATAATCTATTCAGTCTATTCTATACATAACAGCAGGAGAAGTTGGGGAAGGTCTTTCAGAGAAAATAACAACTAAGATAAGCACTAAAGGCCGAGTCTACCTCCATAAACTGAATTCCTTTTGTAACATTAGCATCTTATCTATTTTCTCATTTTGCATGAATGAGACCCACTTATCACAATGACATAATTACAGTTTGTGTGCTCCATGACAGGAGTGACTGGGAGCCAGGGGCATGGTGGCATGGGAGGCATCAGGAAGCACCTTGAGAACAGAAGGCAGGTCATCAACAACATTCATGAATCTACTTGAGTTGGCTTCAGTGGGCTGGCCAGCCCTTCACTGCCTACTTAGATGAAATATCTCTTCTACATGGCCCTATTCTTGGTATCATAAAAATGTCTGATGAATCCTCCATGTGGCCTACTGCTTGATATTTCTGTTATTACTCTGGTCTTAGTTTTAAAATGTAGCAAATATCAGAGTTGTAAAGTACAAATTATAAGAAAGCATCTTTAAGTCAGAGAGCACAGATGTGTATTGTTGGAAGGAAGAATGGTAGGGAGGGAAGAAGGAAAGGAAGAATGAAGGGATGGAGAGAGGGAGACAAATAGAAAGGGACAGAGGAAAAGAGGGAGGGAGGAAGGAAGGAGAGAACTATGGAGAGAGAGAAAGATATAATGAAAAAGCAAAACAAAATAATTCCAGTTTGTTTTAATAGGCTTATTATGTAGGTATGGCAAGGCTCATACATAGATCAGGAAATGACTGCCATTGAAAAGGTAGTTAATTCTACTCATAGTTCCCAAGGTTGAGCATACAGGCCACACCTGTGGGTGGTAGGTGGCAGACAGAGGATCCCTGGGTTCCATTACAGACAGAGGAAGGGGGAACTGTGGGCAAGCATCTTTACTGTGGTTTCCAGGGCAAAGAATGACACAGCAGGGTAAGCAGGACTTTGATTGGCTAATTTGAATAATTTCAGCGAGGTCCAGCATGTAAGGGTTGTCTGTGGTTATCGGGTACCTGGTTCTGGGTGGATGTATAATGGCCAGGGCTGTGAGAGCCTGATAAGGGAGGCAGCTGGGGTATGAACCTAGCTGCTCAAGAAGAATTGCCAGGTCTCTAGCCAGCCTCACAATTGGATTAAGGCAGCATTTAAAAAAACCAATATATACTGAATGCTACCAGACCCAAAGAAGCTATTTATATTCTCTATACTTCATTAGGGGGTGAGGGGGCATATTCTTGATTTTATCCACTAATTTTTAGATGATTGAACAAACACAAAACCCAACCTACAAATAGTTAAGTTCATAGAGAGTTTGTTATATCACTGCATATTAAAAGAAGTGAAAGTCAGTTACAACATGCCAATTAAAATATCTTTATTTTTTTTAAATTTTTTTTTCAACATTTATTTATTTTTGGGGCAGAGAGAGACAGAGCATGAACGGGGGAGGGGCAGAGAGAGAGGGAGACACAGAATCGGAAACAGGCTCCAGGCTCTGAGCCATCAGCCCAGAGCCTGACGCGGGGCTCAAACTCACGGGCCGCGAGATCGTGACCTGGCTGAAGTCGGACGCTTAACCGACTGTGCCACCCAGGCTCCCCAAAATATCTTTATTTTAAACAGATATGAGGCAGGATTTATCTGCAAGAAAGGTAGAAAAACTATTCACCATTCATTATATTAATGTTTGTTTTTGCACTATTCACAAATTTGAGGCAATCTATGCAGTTTTATTTACCAGTACTTGAAAATCATTAAATTCTGGTCTGCTATGACTAATGTCAAAGCAGGTTTCATGTAGATTCTGGGGAGAGGAGAATGACTCTGTGTGCCCAGAAGGCTAATCTGCAGGTGATACAGAAAGTGTCACTGGAAAGCCCAGTGATGTAAGTGAGCATCAAGCTCATTAATTCTTAGATTTACTAATAAAAATGGTTCTTTAATGAAATGCAGAAATCAAGGAAACAAGGACAGGTAGTTAAATTCTGTAGTTAAGTATATGACTCTCCATCTGTCCAAATGGCTTGTATTGACATAATTTCTAACATGAATAAAACATCACTAAGATCAATACATAGTGTATGTTCCAACCAAAATGTGATAATAATCCATCCATGGTAGCGTTAATTTGATCAAAGACTTTATGGTTATTCAATCTATTTAACAAAAAAAGCAATAACATTTTAGTGAAAATTAAATTAGGGCTTTAAATACAAGGTAATATTCTTCCTAAAAGTATTTTGGCAGGAGTCACTCATTCCAACAGTGACATCTTTAATATTATCTAGCACTTACAAGGCATTCTCATCTTCCAAGTGTTTTGCTTACACTGACTAATTACTTTTCATTATATTGTAACAAGATAGGTAAGTACAAGTTAAGGGAGAAGCTAATTTTTTTCCCAGTCCAGATGGAAAGTCAATGTCAAAATTTAAATTATGCATAGGATTTGAGCTTCAGTCCTTTGTCCCAATTATTAAGTAAAACATACCTATCTCAGTATTATCAAATGGTATGAAATCATGTCTTTCAAGAGAAAGAAAAAAAATTAAGCTCAAGAGCCAAAGTTGAAAGGATAATTTCATTTTTTCAGGATTTCCTCTGTGCTTTCCTATTGGGGGGAAAAAAAAGTAAAGGGAAAGAAAGAAAAAAAAAAGAGTAGTCCTTTTCCTTTATCCCTCTTGATAAAATTGCTTTATAGTCCTGATAATGTCACACTGTAGTCCCTACAATATGAAGTATGGTAGTTTTCAAATTATCTGTAAAATAACAGAGTATTTTTCATAAAAGCGTTGGTGAGAAAATACTGAAAAGAATCAGATGTGCAAATCGTGTTACAGCTCAAGGATGTCTGCATAACAATGTGAGAGAAAGAATTCTTTTCAAATACACTTACACTCAAGGTATCTTTATATACCAGAGACTTAAAAAAAATTATTACAGTTTGAATAATGCATACATTCTTTAGTCACAAGATTGCATTCTTTAAATAAATAATAAATATCTCACAGTGCTAGCCATAAAAGAAACCCACATGAAGGCTTCAAACTATGGTTAATCGAAAGGAAGGCATTCCCTTTGTAGGAGTGACTGAGATACAGGCCTCCCATTATATAAACTAAAGAAATTTTCATTTTTCCCAAATCACTGCTGTAAATCAGAACAATATTAAAGCCAAAGAAGTTTCTAGGCTATGCTAGAAAAGCTTGACCTTATGTTTCTTTTCAGGGGTTGGCAAACTATGGTCCTTGGGTCAAATCTAGGCACCCACCTGTTTTCATAAGTAAGGATTTATTGTAACATTGACATGCCTATTTGTTTACATATTACCTATAACCACTTTTGTGCTTCAAGATTAGACTTGAATAGTTTTGGCAGAGATCCTCTGGCCCATAAAAGTGAGCATGTTCATTATATGACTCTTTTTAGAAAACATTTGTCAATTATTTTTCTATTAAAAGTGACATGTTGAGTCCCTGACCCAAGTCAGACTACACTCATGTAGGCAAAAAGGAGGCAACCAAATATGAAAAAAAAGTAAATTTAAATTTATACTTATATGGGGAGTACCTAATTTCTGAGTAAGATATGATACAAAATTCATTTGTAAGTCACTTACTCCTCACTGAGTCATATTCATTAACTCATAATATGACTTACTAACCTACAATATAGTACAAATTGTGTTTATAGGCCAGACAATGAATATTTAAAGCGTTATCCTCCTTCATCTTTCAAGAACTTCTGTGGATCCTGAAGTCACTTAGAGAAGATCAAAACAAATCCTGTAGAGTATTTCATCCCCATGAAGCCAGCAGACTCACTGGGAGTGAGCAGTGTAACATGTCTACCTTGTTTCAAAGGAATTCTGTAGAGATCACAAAAATGACTTCTTCACAATGGATAGCAGGAAGGAGACTTTTGATATCCATTATTTTATATATAGTATAATATTCATATAAAACAGAGTCCTCTGATGTTTCTGATCTTCTCAGGCTTTCTGAAGCCATGGTGAAATCTTCATGTTGTCTGCATTTTAGTGATGATGGTGATGCTATGCAACATTACTCAGCATGTACTATGTTCTCTTTGCTCTTCTAAGCTTTTATATGTTGTGAGTCAATCCTCAGATAACAACACTGAGAAGTAGAATTGTTATTATCATTACTTTACAGACAGACAAAGAAATGAGTAGCTTCTAACAGGTTACATAGCTAAAAAGTAATAAAAGGAAAAAATAGGTCCCGTCAGAGCTTTAAAGATGCACTGATTTCTCTCAGCCTCATAAAGCTCTTTGGAAGACCTCCTTCTATAGGTTTATTTCAATCCAGATAAATTATATATGCTTAAATTAATTTTAAACTTGATTGTCTATTGTTACCACCATAAAGCAATACTTATGATACCTGAATTTTACCCTACATCATTCCACCCCTGCCTCAATTCCATTTCCCACTGTTTTATGAGGTTTTGAATAAGAGGCTTGAAAATAATGCAAGTTTTTAGTAATATTTGGGAGGATTAGGTTGGGTCACTGGAAAAAGGGGGGAAATGCAAAAATATCTGCTAGAATTTTATCTTTCAGCAAATGAGTATATAGCTTTATTGCCAGTTACCCAAAAGATAGTTACATTTTAATTGTGGATAGAAGTAATAAACTGCTTTCTGTTTTAATACAACAGAAGAGAAAAAAGCACTGAAAGTGCAATCAATACTGTGCATGATTCATGCACCTTTCAGCATCTGCTTGTAAATTTGTAATTAAATAATAAAATTTAATAGGAAAATATATAATATTACATGTTACAAAACAAAAATCTTATTTGATTTCAAGTATATATATTTTATATGTATATATGTGATGTATGTGTGTGTGTATGTATTTTCTTAATCAGCAGACATATGAACCATACTGCTTTTCTGTCTTGCCTAACTGCTAAGATTAGCTATTTAATCAGTTTTTTTTCAGTGTATGAAGTTTATTGTCAAATTCGTTTCCATACAACACCCAATGCTCATCCCACAAGGTGCCCTCCTCAATAACTATCACCCACCCTACCCCCCCTCCCACTCCCCATCAACCCTCAGTTTGTTTTCAGTTTTTAAGAGTCTCTTATGCTTTGGCTCTCTCCCACTCTAACCTTTTTTTTTTTTCTTTTTCCTTCCCCTCCTCCATGGGTTTCTGTTAAGTTTCTCAGGATCCACATAAGAGTGAAACCATATGGTATCTGTCTTTCTCTGTATGGCTTATTTCACTTAGCATAACACTCTCCAGTTCCATCCATGTTGCTACAAAGGGCCGTATTTCATTCTTTCTCATTGCCACATAGTACTCCATTGTGTATATAAACCACAATTTTTTTATCCATTCATCATTTGATGGACATTTAGGCTCTTTCCATAATTTGGCTATTGTTGAGAGTGCTGCTATAAACATTGGGGTACAATTGCCCCTATGCATCAGTACTCCTGTATCCCTTGGGTAAATTCCTAGCAGTGCTATTGCTGGGTCATAGGAGAGGTCTATTTTTAATTTTTTGAGGAACCTCCACACTGTTTTCCAGAGCGGCTGCACCAATTTGCATTCTCACCAACAGTGCAAGAGGGTTCCCGTTTCTCCACATCCTCGCCAGCATCTATAGTCTCCTGATTTGTTCATTTTGGCCACTCTGACTGGCGTGAGGTGATATCTGAGTGTGGTTTTGATTTGTATTTCCCTGATGAGGCGCGACGTTGAGCATCTTTTCATGTGCCTGTTGGTCATCTGGATGTCTTCTTTAGAGAAGTGTCTATTCGTGTTTTCTGCCCATTTCTTCACTGGGTTATTTGTTTTTCGGGTGTGGAGTTTGGTGAGCTCTTTATAGATTTTGGATACTAGCCCTTTGTCCGATATGTCATTTGCAAATACCTTTTCCCATTCCGTTGGTTGCCTTTTAGTTTTGTTGGTTGTTTCCTTTGCTGTGCAGAAGCTTTTTATCTTCATAAGGTCCCAGTAGTTCATTTTTGCTTTTAATTCCCTTGCCTTTGGGGATGTGTCAAGTAAGAGATTGCTACGGCTGAGGTCAGAGAGGTCTTTTCCTGCTTTCTCCTCTAGGGTTTTGATGGTTTCCTGTCTCACATTTTGTCTCACATTTTCCTGTCTATCCATTTTGAGTTTATTTTTGTGAGTGGTGTGAGAAAGTGGTCTAGTTTCAATCTTTTGCATGTTGCTGTCCAGTTCTCCCAGCACCATTTGTTAAAGAGACTGTCTTTTTTCCATTGGATGTTCTTTCCTGCTTTGTCAAAGATGAGTTGGCCATACGTTTGTGGGTCTAGTTCTGGGGTTTCTATTCTATTCCATTGGTCTATCTGTCTGTTTTTGTGCCAATACCATGCTGTCTTGATGATGACAGCTTTGTAGTAGAGGCTAAAGTCTGAGATTGTGATGCTTCCTGCTTTGGTCTTCTTCTTCAAAATTACTTTGGCTATTCGGGGCCTCTTGTGGTTCCATATGAATTTTAGGATTGCTTGTTCTAGTTTCGAGAAGAATGCTGGTGCAATTTTGATTGGGATTGCATTGAATGTGTAGATAGCTTTGGGTAGTATTGACATTTTTACCATATTTATTCTTCCAATCCATGAGCACAGAATGTTTTTCCATATCTTTATATCTTCTTCAATTTCCTTCATAAGCTTTCTATAGTTTTCAGCATACAGATCTTTTACATCTTTGGTTAGATTTATTCCTAGGTATTTTATGCTTCTTGGTGCAATTGTGAATGGGATCAGTTTCTTTATTTGTCTTTCTGTTGCTTCATTCTTAGTGTATAAGAATGCAACTGATTTCTGTACATTGATTTTGTATCCTGCAACTTTGCTAAATTCATGTATCAGGAGATTATGACCTGAGCCGTAACCAAGACTCTGACGCTGAACCGACCGAGCCACCATGCCCTCATTCAGTACACGTGTTTAAAAAATGGCACACAAAGTTATAAGATAACATAAATAAAACTAGCACAAATAACTTAAAATATTAATAACAGTCAACACAAAGATAATAAAAACAGATTTATTTCAACTGCAGAGACTGTAGTTATGTGATTTAGATTTAAATTAACCTTATTTCTGTGATGAATAAATTTAAAAAATGCTAAAATTATGGAAATGAAGAAAAAAATGATACTTTAAAAATACAATAACGATTATTAAGTACTCATTGTGTAAGTTTATCAGCAGATTAGACACAGACAAAAAGAGACTTAATCAACTAAGAATATATAAGAAAATGTCCAGAGTAAGCCACAAACAGAAAAGAGTATGGAAAATCACAAGGAAGTGTCAAAGATAGAGGATATGATGTGAAGGCCTAACATGAATGCATGCAGTTTGAGTCCCAACAAGAAAAGAAACAAAGGATTAGCAGAGAAATAGTATGTATGTAAGGAGATAATGAGAAATTTCCAAAATTGATGAAAGACATCAAGCCTCAGATTTAAAAATTTCTACGAATGGCAAGCAAAATACACAAAAACTAATCCATGCCTAGGCACATAACATATAACTGTTGCAAACTAAAAACAAAGAAAAAAGTAAAGCAGCCACATAAAAAAGATCCCCTTCAAAGAAGCAAATAAAAGACTCACATCTGACTTTTCAACATTATAGTACGGCTAGAAGATATACTATAAAGTGTCAAGAGAAAATAATTATCAAACTAGGGTTCTATAGAAAGAAAAACATATCCTTCAAGATTATATAACAGAAATAGATATTTTCAGACAAATGAAAATTGAGGGAATTTGTCACCAACATTCCCATGCTAAAGGAAATCTTACAGGGTATTCTTCATGCCAAGTAAAAGTAATTCCAAATAAAAATGATCCCCCCCCAATATGTAGAAAAAATAAGAGCAATAGAATGACAAATACGAGGGTAAAGGTAAATGTATACTGACTATATAATAATAATGCTAATGCTACTTAATAATAAAACACCAAAGACTAAAAATAATAAAATAATAGTAATATGTCATGTCTCATTGTGTTTAAAGACACATACATACACATAAAATGAAATGGTGTTAAACAATAAATGGAGTTAAAGAATAAGGCAACAAGTGATTAATTTTAGACTTTGGTAAATGAAACATAGAAGTTACAGTTTCTAGGGTAACCAGTAAAATAATTATAAAAGGGTATATAGTTTCACAAATAATAGAATGAAAATGAAATAATCCAAAATTTCCAATAAATTGAAAAGGAGCCAGGAAAAAAGGGACACATGAGAATAAAATAGTAGAACAAAATACTTAGCATGATTTTATATTTAAACCTAAATATTGAAGGTAGATATTAAAAATCAATAGGAATATAAAAAGTTTGAAGAACATGATGAGCAAATGATCTAATAAGTATATATATATACTTATTATATATATATAACATATATATATAACATATATATATTATATATATATATATATATATATATAGTATACTACTCCCAGTAGTATACTACTACTGCATGTTCTTTTCAATGCATGTCAAACATTTACAAATGGACTGTTTGCTGGGTCACCAAGAAAATCTCAACAAAAAAACTGAAATCATGCAGAATGTGTTCTTTGACCATGAAGAAATTAGCTATAAAAGATTGCAAAAATTCAACTAGAAAAATGTTCACATAAGTTGGAAGTTTTAAATATATCCTTATGACAATCTATTTGGGTCAAAGAAGAAATCAGTAACAGAATTAAGATATTTTGAATTGACTGATAATGAAAATTCTATTAAAAAATGTATAAGCTCCAGCAAAGACCATTCTTAGATGGTAATTTATGCCATTAAGTGTATTTATTAGAAAAGAAAACATGCTGAAAAGTGCTTTCCCAGGATTTAAAAAGTAACAACAAATTGACTATACAATAGGACAATGAGCGGGAAAAAAGAATAAAATCAATTTAAATAGAAAATAAACAATGCTGAAAGCTCTATCTTTGGAAGGAGTCATAAAATTGATAAACTTCTTGGACTAACTAAAAAAAAAAGACAAAAAAGACACACAAATAAACAATTTCAGGAGAAAAAAACCTGAGTCAATACTGCATAGCTACAGATATTGAGAAGATAACTAGAGATTACAATAATTTTATGCCAATAAATATAAATGTTTAGATTAGACAAATCCACAAAAGAATTACATAAGAATAAATTAAAAATCTAAGCATACCTGTAATTAGTAAAAAAAAAATCAATTTATAAATTAAAACCTTGCCAAAAAATACAACATCAGGCCCAGGAAATTCTAGCAAACATTGCAAAAAGAAATGATGCCAGTCTAACACAAAATCTTTCCTAAAAAAGGAGCAATTTTATGTGTCCAGCACAAATAATCTTGAAACCAAAAACCTGAAAATATCATTATAAGAAAAAATTAATGGCCAATATAACTTACTAACTTAGATGAAAATATCCAAAACATATTATTAATAAACCAAATCCCAGAATTTAAAAACTAATAATGCATCCTAAATAGGCTTATGCCATAAATGCAGGATTTGTTTGATATTTGAAAATTAGTGTAATACAACATACCAACAGAAAAAAGGAAAACTATTATGTAATTTTCCTAAAGATGCTGAAAAATTTTCATAAAATATACTATTCTTTATTGATAAAAAGATAAGCAAACTAGGAAGAAAAAAGGATTTCCCTGATTTTCTAAAAGTTACTCCCCAAAAAATAAAATAAATCACAACCATCATTATTTTTTTGAACGTTTATTTATTTTTGAGACAGAGAGAGACAGAGTGAGAGCAGGGAAGGGGCAGAGAGAGACGGAGACACAAAATCTGAAACAGGCTCCAGGATCTGAGCTGTCAGCACAGAGCCATGGGGCTTGAATCCACAAACTACGAGATCATGAGCTGAGCCAAAGTCCAGATGCTTAACCGACTGAGCCACCCAGGTGTCCCCCAACATCACTTTTAATGTAAAATATTACATGGTTTCCCTTTGAGATTGAGTGCAAGACAAGTATGACTAATAAAATAACTTCTGTTCAATTTTGCACTGAAGGTTATAGCTAATATAATAAATCCAGGAAAAAAAGAAAGAGAATGAAGTAATGCCGAGGAACCAAGAAACGAAACTATTTGCAGACAATATGATTATCTATATGAGAAGTGCAAAAGAGTTGCATTGAAAATGCTAGAATTGATAAGGTCGATATAAAATTAACTATCAATTATATTAAACAGGAAATTGGACAATGAATTTTATAGAATCACACCATTTATGAAAGTATCAGAAAAGCAAACCACCTAAGAATAAAACTGATGAAAGCTGTGCATAACCCTACAAATGAAACTAAAATATTATTGAGAGAAGTTAGAGATGACCTAAATAAATGAATGGAGGTTTTAAAATTTTTCTTTTGCGGACGGTGCAACTTGGTACATATTGATAGTAAATGCATGTGGAAAAGCTGGGGGCCAAGAATAACCAATACAATTTGGAAAAGAAAAATCTGGAGTATTTACTCTACCCAATATCAAGACTTTATTATAAAGACATAATAATTAAGACAGAACCGTGTTTCTGTAAACATAATCAAACTGAGACATGAAACACAAATCCCACAGTTTCACCCATAATTTCCGATCTATGACAAGACTGGTACTGCAGAGTGGGATATGTACAGTCTTTCAATAAATGTTGCTGACTCGATTGGAAATGCACGTAAGAAAACGAAAAAGTGACCCCACATCATATCATACACAGAAAGTAATCCCAGATGAATTGCAGCTTCAATTATGAAATATAAAACAATAAAAAAGAAAGACAAAACAATAATGTTTCTAGAATATAAAATTTGGTGTAAGGAAAAAAAGAATTTAAGAGACACTCTAGGCATAAATATGAAGAAGAACATCGGTAATTAGATAGCATGTACATTAGGAACACTTGTATATTAAATCACAGAATTAAACCTGTGAAAACTGAAGCCACAGAGTGGCATATACAAAGAATTCCTACAAATGGGAAAAGAGAGATAATACAATAGAAAAACAAAAGATGAGTACTTGAATAGTCACTTCACACACACACACACACACACACACACACAAAAACAACCAAATGCCTAATACGCGTATGTAAATTGCATACAGGATCCTTAGTTATCAAGGTTATACAAATTAAAACCACAAAGTGATATGACTACACACCCAGCATAATGCCTAAAAATAAAAGGCTGAGGATACCAAGTACTGGTGAGGATGTGTAGCACCTGGAACTTCTCATACACAGCCATGTATGGCTTCCCTACACATAGGTGTGCTGCACATACATAGGTTAGCACACCTTTGAGAAACTAGAGTTGGAAACATGGACTGCTTGAAATGTCACTCTTAGATATTAGCTTAAACCACATAAAATTGACAATAATTCCTTACACATGGCAATTTTATATGATCCGATCAGAAATATCCAAGTCGACATACCCAGCTGAAATGAATACAGATATACATAGAAAAGATGTATAAGAAGGTTCATAGCAGTATTATTTGTAATGGTTCCAGACTGAAAGTGACAAAAATGTCAAACAGCAGTAGAGTGGATAAATAGTGGTAAATTCTCCCAATGTGGTATAATACAGTAATGAAAATAAATGCACTACAGCTACACAGAGTAAGATGGATATAAAAGAATGCATTCTTTATTATTTCACTAATAAAAAATTAAAAGAGGCAAAATCATAGTGCTCAGAGAATGATTGGTAGGAAAACCATAAATAAAAGCAAGGATATGAGTACTAAAAATGTCTGGAGATTGATTATCTTTGAACCGGGAGGAAGGGCATATGATTGAAAGAAAGCATAGGGGCCTTCCAGGAAATGTAGTATTACTTCACCAGGGAGGCAGTTCTATCAGTATTCACTTTGTGATGAATCATTGAGCTTTATATTTTTATTTTGTTGTCCAAATGTGAATATTTTACAGTAATAAAAGGTTAAATAAGATGATAGACTTTAAAAACTAATATATATGCCAAATTAAAAGGGCATATTATCCCCCCAAATTATTACCAAAGAGGGAATCAACAAATCTGAATTGTTATACTCTCACATCATGGGTAGCTCTCTCTATCAGTTAATTTTTGAGCAGTAGGATAATTTACTCAACAACTATTTTATTCATTCAGCTAATATTAAGTGCCTATTAAGTGGAAGGCATAATTTCTAGATGTTGTGTTTTAGCCATGAGCACAATCTAAAAAACTTTGCTTCTCAAGGAGCTTATAGTCTGGTGGTCAAGATAAATAATAACTAAACCAAATCAGAAAATATATCAGCTAGATTATCACAAATTCTAAGGATAAAAATAAAACAGAAACAGCAGGGTCTTCTGTCTGGCTCAGCTCAGTTGGAGAACATGTGACTCTTGATCACAGGATCATGAGTTTGAACCCGATTTTGGGTGTAGAGATTACTTAAAAAAGAATTTAAAAAAAAGAAAAACAAGATTTATTTTATTTTATTTTATTTTATTTTATTTTATTTTATTTTAAGAAGTATGTAGTTACAATTTTAGATATGATGACCTCTGTAAAATAAAATGAAAGTTCCGTGAGTGAGGGATCCAACCGTGTGGATATTTGGAGATATTAAGCACCACAGTCAGAAAAACAGCAAGTGTAAAAAGGAAATGTAAAACACACTCTCCAGGTATGGTCTCAATCAAAGCAACTTTCAGATTCTTACAGAAATCAAAGATGAGACCAGGGAAATAATGAAATAATAATTTAACGCAAAATTAGTAATCTTGTGGTCTGGCCTCACACCTGTGTTACATTCCATTGTAAGTGAATCTTTTAAATTTCCTTTCAACAGCAATAGAGTAAATGGCTACATCTTGGAGATCATATATATGACCTTTCCATATGAATGGGAAAACAAGCAAAGAAACAAAGTATGCAAATGTTATGTGAAAGAGCTCTTGTGGACTGCAATAAAATTACCAAGATCATTATATAAGATACATTATACAAAGAGCATTATACATAAAAGCTCTTAATTTCCAAGAGATTAGAATGAAGCAAAAACAGTGGGTTCTGGAAAACTGTTAAGGAAGTCCAAAGGTGACTTTATTACTGTTGAAGATACTTGCAAAGAACTGAATGAGGATGTTTCAGGAAATGTCAAAGTATGGAAAATTACTGAATTAATACTTAAAAAAATATCTAATTGTAGGTATGTGTCCACACAAAAACTTTACATGAATGTTTAAACAGCAGTATGTGTAATAGCAAGAAGGTGGAAACAATACAAATGTCCATCAACTGAGTAACAGATAATCAAAAGTGCCATATCCATACAATGGAATGTTACTAAGCCGTAAAAAGGAACAGAGTACTAATTAATATAGCTGAACTTTGAAAATGTCATGCTAGGTGCAATAAACCAGTCACAAAAGACCACATATTGTATGATTCTATGCATGTAAAATAACCAGAACAGGGTAATCTATAGTGACAGAAAACCTATTGCCTGGGGCTAGAGGTGGTGATGGGCAGTAGAGGCAATAGCCAAAGGCCGCAAGTTTCTTACTGAAATTCTGAATATACTAAAAACCATTCATTATACATTGTAAAAAGGTGAATGATACAGTATGCAAATATACCTAAATAAACTATTTTTAAACATGTAATCTTGAATAGATAGGTACAACCAAATTAGTAAATATAAGCAAACATTACATGTTTTCAAATATAGGTCAAAAAGTGTACAGGTCCACACTGGCTCCAAACATTCCTTTTCTAGATCTCTTCTTTGGAAAAATGGGGCCCTCTCCAAGGACTTCAGAATTTTCAGGTTAGGTATAGCAATTAAATAATGGGCCAATGTGTAGTTCATTGTTTCCAGGTCTTCCTGACTTGATCATCCACTTCAGTTTTGATCTCCATCCCTACCTGTCACTTGGTCTCTACTTTTTCCTTGGTCATGTTTGAGTGTTGGAAGATGGAGGCAGGAACAGATTCAGACCTTAGTGGTTCTAATCAGGGAACGACTATGTTGCCAACAGCTATACATAATTCAAAATAAGAGAAAACAAAACCTAAACTCGGAACTTACATGTAGGTGGAAATTAAAATAGCTTTCCAGCTTTTTTGATTGCAAAACTCTATATAAGTTCATCAGAACTGCCTTCTCTCTCCTCTTCTCCCACCGCTTTTTTTTTCCCCCACTCAGATGGCGTACTCTGCAATGATGCCAGTACCCTAAGTAATATTCCGTCTGCCTGTTGGGTGACCCAGCATGGAAAGTAGGAGAAGGCAGATGCTGAGCACGTTGGCTCTGAGTAGAAAAATCAGCATGTATAGAAATACAAGAGTGTAACTATGCTGTGTTTTTAGCATTTACATAGAAGACATTTTCTTTCTTTTTAGAAATTAATTTGCTTCTGCTATAAATTCCTTACTTAAATCCCCCTGTCTCTAGCAGTGGAAAAGGTACCTTAAGCAATCATGAGCGAGTAGGTCAAAGAGTTTGACTTAACGTGGGCAAAAAGTAGCAGGAATTTATTCAGTTGATCAACCTGGTGTTCCTCCATCGTCCTATAAAAGATGAAAAAAACTAATAGAAAAACACGATCAGTGTACACGTGCAAGCATAAACCATGTCTGCCTGTGTTCTCACAATGATTGAATCATTAGCAGTGCCACAGTGTATAGGTACCTTCCACACTGCCTTGGGCATGACAGTCAAAATGTTACTACGATATCCATTGACAGTTTGACAGTTTCCACCTGAATCAAAATCCTAAGACAAGTTTGCCATTTTAGAAAGTAACTACCATGGCAAAATTAGACCTAAGAACAATTTACAAATATATCAGCAGTTACAAAATAAGCAATTGATTTACAATTAGATTTTATTAGGCCTTTTTAAGAAGGTTTTTCTTCCGTTATCGGCTGTTCTTTTATTTTTTTCCCACAGTGTGTTAAGAGATCCTTCTTTGCACAATTAAAATTAAAAGAAATTCTAGCAACATGAAAATAATAAGATGACAGCCATTCACTAAAATGGAGAGATGTTAACATTTATTATGTTTTAAATGCAATACCAAAAAAAAAACAATTGAAAAAATTTAAATCTATAGAAGGATTTTATCCTTTACATCCATGTGTTTAATGTGATGGAAATTCAGTTTTGATTTTATATTTCTGGAGCCTATTCAGTATTCTTTCTCCAGTAACTAACCTGTATTTACTCAGAATATAAATCAGCTGCATGTTTGTAGTGCATAAAACACTGTCTAATTGAGCTTTATTTAATTTGTTTTAACTCGGAGTGCAAAGGAGATGACACAATGTGAATTACTCATTATAGTAACCTCTCCTCACAACTACAAATGGGTATGAAGTGATGTCTGTGTGTGTTTTTGTGCTGTAACATCACTCGCAGAAGCAGTTCCTCAGAAAGATGATAACAGTAATGATGATCCTTAGCATTTATATAGCATTTTCTGTCCTCACAACACTTCATACACCTTAACTAAATAATGGTACTTGCCAGAATGAGGTTACAACAGCAATGAATTATCATGGCCTTTGGTGTAACTTTAGTTCTCAGAAATGTCACCTCACTGTGTCTGTTCCTGTGGGAATGATTGCCTCTTTTGATGGATTAACACCAGATACAATTGATTGGCCCATCTTGGCCTGCACTCTTGAGGAGCCTCCATAGCCTTTGAATGTTTATTTTGATTAGCTCAAACAAAGGTGTCTTTATTTCTGGTCACAGACCAGTCCCCCACTGACATAGCCAAGTAGAGACTTTAAGATAATTATTTCAACAATTCAATACTTAAAGCTCCACTTATTCTGAGTCACTGAGGTAGTTGCCTCAATATTCTGTATCAAGGTTTTTCAAACTTAGCAATATTGACAGGCCTGGAAAACTCTTCGTTGTTGGAGCTGTCCTGTGTATTGAAGGATATTCAGCAGCGTCCTTGGCTTCAGTCTGCCAGGTGCCACTGACCCACTCACCAACAATCCCAAGCTGTGAAAAGCAAAAATATCTCCAGACATTGCCAGATCTTTTCTGAGGAGCAAAAATGCCCCCAGTTCAGAACCATTGTTCTGGATTTGCCAGTGGCTAGCCATTCTTATTCTGGATCTTAACTCTACCTATTTCTCCACAGCGCCTCCTGTGGCAATGAACTTCAAGTGCATTGTTTCCGTTTGATTCTCAATAACTGGGAAACCCCAGTGTCCTGGTTTAGGAAACCTTCTTTTCAAGTCTGTTTAGATGACATATTGCCCCACTACCTCCCCTAATAACCTCAAGTCAGGAATTCTTCCACACTGAGTGCAAAACAGCAGTATAAACATACCCTGAAAATCAGTTTAGCATTACAGTTATGAAAAACTTATTTCACAGGGTTTTGAGATAAGTTGACAGAGGCTAGTTTGAAAGCTCAGCCTTACACATTTTGCTTCTCAGCTGGGCTTAGAAAATTGTTGCGACTGTAGTTGTAAGGAAAATACCACCTCAAGGCCCGATCATAAAAGCTTCTATCAGACAGATGTCTGCAGTTATTTTTGGTTCTGGATTCAATAAGTTTTATATGGACCTAATTCCCAGAAAAACTCCCCAGTCTGTTTACACGGGCTGGATAAACTGGCTGTGTTTTCTTTGTATTCCTAGTGTGAGCTGGTAATTATGCATCTACTGCTGGGATATTTCATGTAACTGGTGGACATTTTAGACACCATGTGCATCCTTAATCTCCCTAGGATTCTCTAGGAACAAAATTATTTGATATGAAAACCTTTGATATTACAAGTTGTGTTTAACATTTCAAGCCTCATTTACATCAGTTCAGTTCAGTGATCTGCTAAGCACTCCGGACGACATATCATGGAGGGAAGGAAACCTATAGATGCACTCAGTAGCCTGAAGGTATATTATACAAAATAATAAAAATGAACTGCTGAAGAAGTATCTAAAATTTATTAGCATAGGGTGCAGTTAGTGAGGCCATTGAGCATCATCTCAGATTATTTTTCCAAACAAATAAATGAGAAGATGAGTGGATAGTGAAAATGATTAAGAAGGTCTTGACATATAGATTACATATACTATGCATATGGTATAATCTATGGGAAATGAATTATCCAAGCATGGATGTACCAAATCCTCTACTGATCTAAATACTACAGCTTAAAAATCTTATTTTCTTTCCTGCAAATCACTAAAGGCTTTGACAATTTCCACGTGGGCTAGAATGAAGCAAGCAGTCGAACAGTTACTGTACATCAAGGAGGTACTAATGGCTGTAGCTGAAACACCTGCTAACCTGCTATTGTAAGCATTTATCCAGTATTTGCCTGCGGCAGAAATAAATGAATAAATAAACTTTCACTAGTCATATTACATGAGTTAATGCATTATAGCATTATGTAAAGTAGCAAAGCGCATTCTTCTGGGGCTTTTTAAAAATCATTATTTGTGGCAGGTTGGAACATATCTGCTGGCTTCTCTGCTCCATTTTCCTCACTTAGGTTTCTTTCAGAACCCTCATGACTACAGGGCTAGTTGGCCTTTGCTCTCTGAGGAATACCTTTGAGACAAACACACTTACTAATCCTCAAAGAGTTTTAAGATGACATTACAAAGAGGATGGATATATTAAACACCTCAGCTGTCAATGAATAGAATCAATAATGGTGGGGATGCAGCTTACATTATATCTACTTACACAGGGTTTCCACATATTTGGAAAGGAAAGCTTTTCCTTTGACAAGTTGGCACCAGCTGTTTCAAGAAATAACACAGCTGTATATCCCCAACACACCTGGCTCTCCTTTCATAACGTAAGGAAGAAAGGTATGAAGCAATGACCAGAAAGGGCAGACCACTGCCAGAAGCCTCGTTTTCATGGATATTTTCACTTGAATGTTATAGAGCATTAAGGCTACCCTCAACCAAAAATAAATAAAATGAATCTACTCCTTCTCTCCCCCCAAAAAAGTGTTAAGGCTAAATTACCAATTAAAATGGAAAATAAAAATCTTGAGTTGATTGTTGTAATCTTTTAAGGCTATAGGGGTATATTACTTCAGTCAGTAAAATATGTAAAATATATTTCTGGGAAATGAGATTATTAAACACAACTATTATAATGAATAATGTCACTGAACATAGTATGAATAATAATGTGTTGTATTTCAAAATATGCTGTCCATAGATCTGCCTTGATTTATACTCCAAGGTTAAATTTATTTTTGCATTTTATAGTATTTTCTCCCATTTTAAATATCTCTTTCCTTTTCTAATTCAGAAATCCTATAAGTAAAATTAGGCAGGTCAGGACCTAATAGAAGAGCTTGCTTTGAGAGATAGATGTCCCTAAAAAAAAAAAAAAAAAGGAGAAGAGCATTTAACCCTGATCATTTTTAGCATCATCTTTAAACATTTGGCATTTTACTGCCTATGGGAGAAATATTCCTAATTTAACTTCTTCAGTTGTTGTTGCCTAATTTTCTTATATCGCAACAGGAGTACAGTGGTAGAAGTTAAAAATGAAAACGGTCCTTGGCGTTATACAAATTTGCACTAAATCAGCTATGTGACATGTTTCCTTGCAAGACAGTTGCCTAAGTCATTTATATTTAATGCGTTATGTTTTGTATATATCTATGAAAATGAAACTAAGAATAGCTCCACTTATCAGAGCATCAAGAAAAATAAAATAGGAATAAACATATCAGAGGAAGTATAAAATGTGTACAGTAAAAACCACAAAATTGTTGAAAGAAGTTAAAGAAGATCTAAATAAACAGAGAGGCACTCAATTATCATGGATCAGAAGAACTAATATTGTTAAAATGGCAATAATCTTGAAATTGATCTATAGATTCGACACAAATCCTGTCAAATCACGGCTACTCTTTTTTGCAGAAATCGACAAACTGATCCAAAAATTCATCTGGACCTGCAAGGGACCCAGAAATATACAAAACAATTTTGCAAAAGAACAAAATCAAAAAATTCACACTTCCTGATTTCAAAGCTTAACACAAAAGTCTAATACTCAAAACAGTGTGGTACTGGCATGAGGCCAGACATATAGATCAATGGAATAGAATTGCACTTCCAGAAATAACCCTTACATTTATAGTTAGTTGATTTTCTATAAGGGGAGCAAACCAGTTTCATGGGGGAAGAGTGGTCTTTTTAAAAAGTGCTGCTAGAACAATGGGATATCCTCATGCAAGAGAATCAAGTTAAGCCCCTACCACAAAGCATATGCAAAAATTAAACCAAATAATAAACCTAGAAGTAAGACCAAATTGTAAACATTTCTAGGAGAAAATGTAGAAGTAAATCTTTGTGACCTTGGGTTAGGCCTTTTTTTTTGTTTTTTTTTTTAAGGTTTGATAAACAATAGCAAGTAAACAAATTAGACATCATCAAAATTTTAAAAATTTGTGCCTCAGAAGACACAAGTGAGGAAGTGAAAAAAAAACCCCATTGAGTAGGAGACATATTTGTGAATCATATACCTAATGACTTATATCCAGAATATATAAAGAACTTTTAAAATTCAATAAAAATAAGAACAATCCCATTATAGGTTGGGCAAAGGATCATAATAGATATTTATTTAAAGAATATGGACAAATGGCCAGTAGGTGCATTAAAGATACTCAAAATCAGTAGTCACTAGGGTAATGCAAATCAAAACCACAATGAATTACCACTTCATATCTTCTAGCATGGATATATTTAAAAAGACAGACAATAAATACTAAGGAGGATGTTGAGAAATTAGAACTCTTGTACATTGCTGGTGGGAATCTAATTGGTGTACTCTCTTTATAAAACAGTTTGCCAGTTCTTCAAAAAGATAAACATAGAGTTATTATATGACCCAAGTTGTATAGCCAAGATGAGCAGAAACATACATCTATACAAATCTTATATGTAAATGTACAAAACTCATGTGTGCATGTTTATCACAGCATTACTGATAATAGCCAAAGAGTATAAACAACACAAATATCCATCAACTGATGGATGTATAAATAAAATGTGGTATATCCATTCGGTGGAATATTATTTGGCAATAAAAAGTGAAATATTAATACATGTGACAACACAGATTAATCTTGAAAACATTATGGTAAATGAAAATGCCAGTCACAAAAGACCACATATCATATGATTCCATATTGATTTACCAAATGTATAATAATGAAGGATAACTAGACATAAAGCTTCTGTGTTTTCAACTTTTTTGTCAATTACAAGTCATTGTTTCTCAGTACCCAGAAGATACCATGAATAATATTTAATAATGTTACCAAAGGAAAAAAAAAGTCATTTCAATTTCAGAAATTTCCTCTGAAGTTTTCAGAGAAGTTTTCTCTGAAAACAAGTTTTTTTCATTGCAGGGGAGATGTCAATGAATTTGGGCAAGACAGCAATATCACTGGATGTTATGTACAAAAATAATTTTTATGAAGGTAAAAAGGTTGCTAAGCTCGTTCATTTGTTTAAGCACAGCTATGTATTAAACCCCTACAATGTGTCAAGTGCTACTTGAGGCCAAGGGTCTTTAATGGTGAACAAGCTTCTGTGAAAACAGATGCTAAACAAGTAAACAAATTAATAAAGTGCTTGCAGATGGTGATAACTGCTATGAAGAAAATAAAAGAGGGTAATGGGATAGTGAGCATTTGAGCAGGGACTAAATAAGGGAAAAGGTCTGTAAAATCCAAGGGAAGAGAGCTTCAGGTATGTGCAAAAGGAAAAGGTAAGCAGATAAGAGGAGTGAGTTTGAGGTCACTCGGGGCAGAAGACAGCCTGTGCAGCTACGTTGTGGTGACTCCCACAGAATGGGAGGAGGTCAGACGAATAGGCAAGGCTAGACCATCTGAGGTCTAGTATGACCATCAAGGAATCGAAAGTGTATTTGAAGTATGACTGGCAGTCATTAGAGGGTTTGACAATGGAGAGTGGGACAGTGCCAGGGTCAGATAGGGTTTTTAATATTATATTGACTGTGTAGGAAGAAAGTGGACGCAGGAGACCAGATAGGCAAAGGTCATGGTGTGGTGGATCTGCATGGCTACCACAGAGATAGTGAAAATTGCTCAGGTACGAGTTACTTAAGACATTTCTTTTTCTGCTTAATTTTTTTTTCTTGTGGGATGTAAGAATATTGAACATTTTGTTTAGACTTTAAAAGTGAATTTCTGACTGATTATCTGGCCCTGCCAAAATGAAAGGCGGACAATGGCATCTGACTATTTTTCTGGCCAGCTCTAGCCACCTCTGCCTCAATAGTTAGGGTGTAATCAATAAACGTAGCAGAGGCTATTCATTCCACCAGGATGGATTCCAACAAAAGGACTCTATTCACACGGGTAATAGACAGACTTTACTTGTTCCATCACATTATGTATTATGTCTAGTGTCTTCAGTCACCTACGTACTTTACTGCTCAATGATGGTGACATGCTCTGTTGGCATAAGAATGATTACAAAGCTGGGATGTTTACACTCCTGGTGGCCAAGACACGGTCCTTCCAATTGAGGGTGAAAGACTGTTCATTACAAAAGGACAAATAATTCACATATGTTAAAGGTTTTGAAATTGGGTGCTTGGTGAGATTTGGATTGGGTTTCAAAGGTGTCCTGCAAAAAACAATGTTTTCAGTTGAACGTATTAATTTATGTTAATAAGTCTAGTGAATTTTAGTGGGCAAATACTGATGATGTTTTTAAAAAGGTGAAGTTATTTTTATCCTATCTTTTGTCCAGTCTCTTCCATTATGAAGAGACCATACACCTTTTCTTAGATCAGAATTCACCAGGCCAATGGCAGCATAGTCACAGGCAGTAAAAAGTTAACATTCATTAACTTGAACTTTTAGTAGAAGGCTGGTGCTGTGGGTTTATTTTAGAGCAATTACATATGATTTATTCTCCATCATTTATTGGCTTATTCATCCAGCAAATGATTATTGACTGCTTACTGCTATGTTATACAATGTGAAGCAAAGAAGGCTAATTAATAATAATGGCTAGCTTTTGTTTAGTAGATACTGTGAGCCAGCACTCACTTAGTGCTTCATATGTTTTATCTCACTTATTAAAAAAATACCTGACAATACAGCTGCTCTTATTATTATGGAGAAGAAAAGTGAGACAAGAAGAGCTTAAACATAATCTCAGGATGGTACGTGATAGATCTGGAAATTGAACTGAAGGACTGTTTCAACAGCCTTTGCTTAGGTGGTAAGATATTCAGCCTGCCAAAAGATGGTAAACATTCTGTCCTCAAGAAGTCTGTATGCTGGTAAGGGAAGTAGGACATTTATACAGAACAGTTCACAGCTAATTCAAATACAAAAACAAGTACAAAGTCACAGATATTGAAAGAAAAAAGTCCCTTCCACCCAAAAGCAGTAGTTTTCAACTTTGGCTGCAGGTTGCAATCACCTAAGGATTAAAAAAAAAATACTAATGCCTGGGCCCCAACCCCAGAGACCCTCACTTAATTGACCTGGCATGTGCTTGTGCAGCTGAATTTTTTGAATTCCCCAGGTGATTCTAATGTGCAGCCAATTTGAAAACCCTGGACTAGAGGGACTAGGGAAAATGTAAGAGGAGGGGTTCAGAGTTGATTTGCTAAAACACAAGTAACTATTTTAAAATTTGGAAATGTCAGGAGTGCAAATGGGACTGGATAAATATGTTGTGATATGGAATATATCCTTGTGCAAAACGTGGTCTGGGACCAGTAGCATTGGCACCACCTGTGTTAGAAATGTGGCATCTGAGGCTTTCCCAGACTCAGGCTTTCCCATGAATCAGAATATGCATGCCCAGGCAATTGGTATGTACATTATAGTTTGAAAAGCACTGGCATAGAAAAATAGGGGGGGACCATATGACATATTTAGGGATTGGCAGATTTTACCAAGCAAGGGTCAATAGATAGAGTAGAGAGTATAGTGCATTTGTTGGGGAGATGTGACAAAGTGGAGGCCAAAACAGCCGGGTGCTTTGATTGCTAACATAAGCAGTTAAAATTTGTTCTGTAGATGGTTGGAAGTTGTAAAACTTCCAAATTAAAGTGATGTGTGCATGGATGGTTTAGGATAATAATCTGGTGATGATTTGCAAGACAGATTAGGAAGAGGGACAAGGCCGGAGGTGAACAGGTACTCAGGCCTCCATGTGAATTCTCAATTCCCAAATATACAGTGAAACTGAGACCAGGGTGAAATTCAGTAGGCAAGTTCTTATCTTCAAAACACATTGTTTTAGCTTGAAGAATTCTTATCTCCTCTAGCAGCCTGACTTTGGAGCTACCTTATGTATTTGAATAGAGATACAAGCTACATCTTACTCTGAGTGGCAACCAGTGTGTTTAGAACACCTTTGTTATTTCTTTCATAATACACACCACCCCCCAATATTAGAGGACTATAGAGGAAAAAGAACAGAATTCCAGTGGTACAAAAAAGACATGGATGTTTGCTCAGCAACAGTATGATAACTATTGTACCATCAATTTTCTATGTGATCATGAAACAGAGTATTTATTGTATTTGATAAACTATTCTGACTGAGGAGGGTTACTAAGAATTCTTGGGAGGGGCACCAGGGTGGCTCAGTCGGTTAAGTGCCAGACTTCGGCTCAGGCAATGACCCTTCAGTTCCTGGGTTCAAGCTCTGCATCGGGCTCTGTGCTGACAGCTCAGAGCCTGGAGCCTGCTTCAGATTCTGTGCCTCCCTCTCTCTCTCTCTGCCCCTTCTTGGCTTTCTCTCTCTCTCTCTCTCTCTCTCTCTCTCTCTCTCTCTCTCAAAACTAAATAAACATTAAAAAAAAGAATTCTTGGGAAAGTATCTTAAATGTTACACCAGCTGAAAATACCTAATCCTGAGTATATTGTATGTAAATTTTGTAGTTGATGATTAGGAGACTCTTTGGGGTCAATAGCAACTACAGTGTCTAAGGATCACCATTAAAAAGGTCAGTGATCATTTTTTTACATATAAATGAGCTAACTTATAGAAAAAAAAATCATTGGTTTTCCAAGTCCTGGGCACATGCATTATAATCTTTTAATGTAAGAGAAAACTTTTCATTACGTAGTATCTATTACTTTACATGTAGTTGGTTCATTTGTCAAAGGAACAAATGCAGACTTGGCATGAAAAGATACTGTGTTATGAATAGACTTTTAAAAATCAACTTTATAAAGATATAATTTATGTAAAATCAACTGCATACATTTAAAGTCTATAAATAGACTTTAAATTGAAAATAACTGGAGAAACTGAATAATCAAATGCATTACAAGTATCTTTGAAGTTATCTATTAATAATAAATTAAGAATATATTACTTAAATGATCATATGGTGGTAACTCTTTGTGTAGTCATATTTTTAAATTCAAGCTTGCAGGTAGAAACTTCAAAAATATATCCATGTCTTAAGACTTGATACTGCAATTTGTGTATGCTGCCACTAGATGGTGGTGTTTGCTCTAGTCATGATCACATGATCAGCCACTTACAAATTAGGTGAACTGATATTCAAACCATGAAAACCTAAGCCTTTTTTCATTTGTGGAAAACAAACTAATGGATTGCTTCATTGTTGGCAGACATTCCCAGTATAAGTAAGAATATGACGTGGGCTTAAACCCTGAAATAACTCAACATCCTAGCAAGGATATCAGAAATTACATAGTAAAAGAATTGTTAAATTTAAGAACTGGTAAAGAAGCACTAAGAGACCATGCTGAATTCTTCCTGGTGGAGTGTAAGAATATTTTAGAACAGTGTTTTTCTATTATGCAAAAGTTGGAAGGATAAATAGTTCACCAGATGTGGAGAAGAAAGAGAATATTGAAAGTGAATGAAAAAAAGACATGCAAAGGTACAGAGCATGATTCATTTTTAAAAAGATAGTCTGTGTGATCAAACTTGGGGGTCCATGGTTGGGAAGAGGAGGAAGATAGTACCTGATAGTAGATTAAAAATAGATGGTCAAGAGCAAGGTATGCCCTGTTTGGTTTAAACCTCATTTTTCATGCAATAGGAAGCAGCAACTGAAGGTTTTTAAGAAAGAGATGGCATGAGAAAATTTATAAGGTAAAGAGAGTTTAAGAAATAAATTCATGGATGCAATTTTGTCTTATCAGGAAGAAACACTTCTCTTAAGGATATCCTTGTGAGGAAATGTTCTCAACAAGAATTTTCCAGTAGTCTCCTACTTCTTCTGTTTTTCCCCCTGCTAGGTTATCAAATCAATTTGTGCTGCAGTCTCTTACCATTTCCCTTAACATTCGGGGAATGGAGTGACACAAGCTTCCTTGTAAGAGCCGCTGTCATATTTCTTCCTCAATACCTTCTCTCTAGCTGAAATGCGGATTGGAATATATTATAGGCTTTCTTCCCCTCTTCTCTTTTTTCTTCCAATGACCAATGGCTGTGTCCTGGGCTGTCAGAGCTCTCCATAAAGGTCTGCAACCCATTTGATCTGAGTTTGGGGGAGGAATGGGATAATTACATTTCCTAATCTAAATCCTTTAATGGCTACTTTATTACTTGCCCTTACCTTGACTGTTTGGTCTTTTTCATAAAATGGAAGTGAGGGCCATGTGCCCTATGTCTGGTCTGTTCTAAGAATAGGTGGTCTGCTCATAGCGGGTGTTAAATGCTGCCTAAGTCTGGGTACCCTAGGATAAAGGCTACTTCTCTGTTTTCCATAGAAACTGCTTTGTGGAACTGGCTCCTCTCTCCACCTGGCTTGCCAGAAGACCAAAGGCTCACTGATAATACTAATCCTCTCTGACAATTAGTTGGCAACCTTTCCTACTAGAATATCTTTGAAGTGTTCCTGGTTGCGGGTGGGGGGTGGAATTTAGGCTGGCAGGAAAGGACACAGGCCTTTTAATCTCTCTTCTGACTACCTTATTTCTTAAACTTCATTGCACCGTGGAAGGCATTCTGCCCCTCTCAGTCACTATAACATAATCACATGGAACTTCCGAGTGCTTTTGGAAGCCCCATGGTGGAGGTTGTCTCCTTACCAGAGAAATACTGTTGGGGAAATGTAGTGAGCCCTCCATTCTTTTTATAACTCACCTCCTCACAGGTTTCTGGGCGAAGCACTAACCTGCCCTTAACCTGTTACTTCTCTGAGCATGTTTGTTGATGGCTGTGAACTGTTCAAAGTCTTCGAGGAAGAAAAAGAAAGAAAAATAGAAAGCTGAATTCCAACCCATTTACTACCTTCTATTTGAGCCGGCTCACTGTACATTCTGCCTCTCAGAACATGGAGTGTGTGAGGGGACCACGGCAGCGAAGGTTCCTGAGGCCTCTTGAAAGCACGTACAAATGAGAGCAACTTCTGAACCTTTTTGCTGCTCCTTAACAGAATTGCACACCTTGAGAAAGATCTTTCTTGATATTGCTGCCATCCCTCTACTCCTTCTTCCCTCCTCCCGACTCCACCATGAACAGCTTACTTTAAGCACCATCTTTTCTGCTGGAGAGGGCGGATGCTTAAACCACCTTGGAAACCACTGCTAGCACTTAGGTCCTGATGCATGCCCTTTCCATGGGTTAGTTCATTTCCTGTCACAACAACCCTGATGGAGTGTTAGTGCCATTTCTTTGAGGAAAAACTGAGGCTTAAGGAGGTCCCATAACTTGCCTGAAATCACTGAGTCACTGGATGGGGAGGGTCAGATATGCTCTTCTGCATTCCTCCCTTGTCTCTGTGACTTTGGCATCCTTGTAGCTCCTATTTGCAAGGAGTATTTACTTATTTACTTACTTACTTACTTATTTTAATTATATCAGCACTACTGAGAAACCTGCAGCCAAGAAGACAATAATTTTTTTTTCATTTTTTATTTTATTTTATTTCTTTAATGTTTACTTTTGAGAGAGGGAGGGAGAAACTAGGGGAGAGGCAGAGAGAGAGGAGGACCAAGGATCCAAAGTGGGCTCTTCACTGACAGCAAAGAGCCTCACGTCAGGCTAGAACTCATGAACTTTGAGATCATGATCTGAGCCAAAGTCAGCTACTCAATGGACTGAGTCACCCAGGCACCCAAGGAACACAATAAACTGTGCACACCTGCCTAACTGGATTCTAATCCCTGTACCAGATACCTATTCTCAGAATAAGCTTGCCCACTTCAGAAACTACACATTTTGTTTATCTCATTGACATTTTAATTACTGGGTGGGGGAGGGGACACAGCTGAAGCTTGCAGTGAGTTTCAATGGCATTACTTTGCTCCACCCATGATGTTTGGCAATCAGGAACCTGCTACTTGGGAATTTTTTGACATGGCTTTCAACAGGCTGGGATATGTAACTTTGAGAGAGAGGAAGAAGAGAAGAAAGAGAAGGAAGAAGAAAGAATATTTGATTTTTTTTTTAATGAAGCACCTACTATATTCTGGGTACTGTTAGTTGTTTTCTATGTATGGTTACAAATAATGCTCACGGCAAATCTCGAAGAGATTTTTTTCTTTGCCCCCATTTGATAAATGTAACGATTGAGGTTCAGAGATGTTACATAATAAGGACCAAGGTCACACAGTTAGTAAGGGGCTGACATGATCTGAAACTATCATCTGAAGCCCTTGCTCTTTCATTCTATCAAGAGGCTTTTAAAGAAATAATATGACAGTTGCTTTTAGCCAAAGGGAAATTGGAGGTTCATGACCCAGGACTTCATTCTCACAATGGTGCCATGTCATTTGATAGTAATGAGGATTTTAGGGGCCTGGGTCTGTGGACAGAATGTCAGGTGATCCTGTGAGTATTAAATATAGATCTTCACTTTGGAAATGAAACTAAATCACCCTTGCTATGTGAATTAGTTTAACCAGTAGGACATGTTGGCTCGTTTGCTTTCTACTTATTAATCTATTAGCGAGCTATCAGACATATAAGGGTAAGATTTAGCTGGAATTTCTCTCTCTTACTTCTCCTTATTGTCCTCTTTGCTCTTGCCCCCTATGCTTGCTCCCAGCATCATGGCCAAATTAGCGTCAATTACAAGCTGTCTAATGACCTTGGGTGGTCCTTTAACCTTTCCAGACTTTAGTTTCTTTACAAAGTGTTTATAGCAATGGTCTCTCAAACAGTTGTTTTGAGGAGAAAATGAGTTAATGTATGCAAAGTAGTTTCACAATACCTAGACTATAGTAAGCTCTTAGTGAAAGTCCGTGTTATTCCTCAAACCAATACGTGTCAATCTAGACCTGTTGCAAGGAGCGCAGGGTCCTTTGCTACGAAGCAAATGGAATTTCCCTGATAGAAGATATCACTAATTTTCATCATGATGCCCCTCTCTTGTATGATTATGTTTAAAATATGATTTTATATTTGTTTTCAGGGACTTTGTTTCTCATTCCATGCTTAGTGGCATCCCGTCTCTCTCTTTTCTCTAAAAATAGTTCCCACACCATGTCTCTGTGAGGGCACGAGCAACCTGGGAGAATAACAAACCTGGTAATGTGGAAAACTGAGGGACAAGGAAAAATAACAATTATGTAGCCCTCACCAAATGTTTCTCATCTTGAAAGTGCTTTGAAAACATTAACTAATTAATTAATCAAAAAGAATTTCTACCAATCAGTGAAAACACTCCTTACAATGTTTTTAAGCCTCTTAAAAAGTATTATTTATTCAATGATGTTACCTCTTCAGCTTTTCTTTCTTTCTTTCTTTCTTTCTTTCTTTCTTTCTTTCTTTCTTTTCTTTTCTTTTCTTTTCTTTTCTTTCTGAGAGAGAGAGACATTTCAGGAGATTTTGCAGAATCTCTGCACAATTATCTCCCTCTTCGCATCCCAGAAAGCATGAGCATGGGAACATACACACAGACACAAAATTTTCTTTTAGAACCAAGCCCCTTGACATTAAACACATTAAAATATTATATAAGATTCTTTAATCTACTCTGCTGACCAGCTTTTTATTGACCTGACAGTCAAGTCGAGACTAGAATTTCTGTTGAGTGTCAAGTATCAATGCAACCTGTTACATCTTTGTATTTTCCTGTCTTCCCCCCCCCCCACCTGGGAGCCCCTAAAAGCTGCAACTTTGTTGCCATATTCTTAGAGTCTAGCTACTGTTAGTGCTTCCCCAACCTTAGCCCTATTCTCTAGCCTACAAAATGTAACTTAATCTCTTTGTGACATAGCAGGAGAGTAGTAATAATAATCTTATGTTCATTAATTCAGCAGATATTGAGCATCTGACATTCATTTATTTATATATTCCTATAGCATACACTTTTTCATTGCAAGTCTTTGTGTGAATCATGGTGATGGATTCAAAGATGATCCAGACAGGGTTATTGCATTCAAGGAGTTTGTTGTCCAGCAGGAAAAATAAGGCAAGAACATAAATAATCTTAATATAAGGGGGACATGATGTACACCTTCAACGAGGTTCCTTTAGAAAGATGGGAGAAGAGTTCTGGCTGGGGCATTCAGGGAGGAATTTTGGAAGAAGGTGACACCTGATGGGGGTCTGAAAGAGGAACTGGCCTATGGAAATGAGGAAGGAGGAGATATTGTTCCAGACAGAATGAAACTAAGAAGGGAAACCATGGAGAAAGGAAAATCTACTTGTATGGGAGTCACTGATTTTGACTTAGAGCTGAGGTGCTGGGAGAATGTTAGAGGGCGTAATCTGGGAAGTGAGGTTTGGCTCTGTTTGGAAAATGCATGGCATGTACAGCACTCTATTGTGTCTCCATCAGCAACAGCCATTATTAATCAATCTCAGCACTCAGCATAATGTAGATCCTGTGGATGTGGCCTCCAAAGCCCTCTTGAGACCCCATCCAGTAGTCACTGCTAATCAAATGAATCAAAATGCATTCGTTCAGGAGAGGAAAAACACATGCCACTTCTGAACTACAACATGGAGAGCCGTTTTTTTCTTTTCTTTTCTTTTCTTTTCTTCTTTTTCTCTTCTCTTCTCTTCTCTTCTCTTCTCTTCTTTTCTTTTCTTTTCTTTTCTTTTCTTTTTTAATGTTTATTTATTTTGAGAGATAGAGACCGCACTGGTGGGGAGGGGCAGAGAGAGGGAGAGAGAGAATCCCAAGCAGGCTCCACACTGCTAGCACAGAGTGGGACATGAGGTTCGAACCCAGGACCTAATGAACCCAGTGGGGTCATTACCTGAGCCGAATCAAGAGTCGGACACTCAAGTGACTGAGCCACCCAGGAGCCCCCACAACATGGAGATTTGAAACTGATAAGCTGAAAACTCTAGCCTTTACTTTTTTGGCATCAGATAGTAATCAAGCATGGATTCGGAATCAACATCATTAATAACATTTGCTGGTCTACATTATTGTCATCTGAAGATACTCGAAGTTCTGTTGAAATGTGGGTATTTGGAGACTTACCCATGTATTAAATTAAGCCTTCAACATATTTTATATAAAATTTACATTTCGTCTCCTGTTTTTTAATTATCTGGTTATCAGTTTCTGCTTCACGTTATTATTTTCTAACAAGAGCAGCTTGCCTGTTATTTCCTGATTCTCTATGGGTTTGTAAATCCAGACCTGTTAGAATACTACATAAAACTCAAGCACATCGGCTCTGAGCAACTGTGTGAGGGGTTTTCAGGATTGAAATTCCAATGCTATTCCATCTATGTGAGCTGTTCAGACATCATTTCTTTTTATCTGACTGATTTCTGGAAAGATGAATGATTACTCCACAAGATGCAATCTCCACACTTAAGTTACAGAACCAAGACTACCATTCCTTATCCTTTTCTATAGAGGATCTTATGCAAAAATGCAAATGCTGGCACATGTGTGAACTACTCGGCACGAGCTTAATCTAGCTGGTTGAGATCACATTTTGAAGGGTCTTTCCTGTCCTCTCTTAAAAGCAGAAAATCATAGCTTCGACTGAATCTTCAAAAGGATGTTGACAGATCCTGGAAACAAACATGGCAAACTGCAGTGATTTTAAAATGCGCATTTTGTCTCTCCTTCTAAGTTTCCCATCTTTAAGAAAGTAAGAATCTTCCAAAGTGTATACCCTGTAAAGGTTTCTAGGAAATCGAAGGGAATATCTGTCGAGAGAGAATGATCTGGGAAATGGTTGACAAGTTCCTTGCAGTGCTACTTACCAGCAAAAGGAATAAGGCATATCAAAGGAGATGCAGAATCCATAGCTCCAATGACACCCTTTTGGATGGGTTCCTCCCACTAGGCTCCATATGCATCACTTTTCCAATTTGCAGAATAAACTAAATCATGTTCCTTTAGAAAGGCTGTCATACATGAGTTTAGTTTCCTAGGAGGATAGCAGTATCACTATACACGGAGTGTTGTGCACACCAAGTGCAAAGAAGCCTCCTCCCTCACCCCACCTCTCCCCACTTCCAGTTCCATGTGCAGAGGAATGTCAGAAGTTCAAGGCAGCAGAATGTAGAGTTCACCACACAGGTTTTGGCATCAGACAGACCTGGACTTGCACCCTAGCCCTATTACTCCCTGGTTGTATGCCTTTGCTGTAAGTGGCTTGCCTTTCAAGAGCTTCTGTTTCTTCATCCATAAAATGGGAATCATGACTGTACCTTCCTCAGAGAATTGCGATGGGCGATAACAGCAGCAATCTCCATGAAAGCAGTCAACATTTCAATTATTAGGGGACTTCTCAAAAAGCTTTCAAGTTCACATCCCAGGGCCAGAGTAGAACGTCCGCCAACATTCCAAGTTTTCAGCACAGTTTTCCTTGAAGATTGCCCTTCATGACTTTCTTAATGGGTTATTCTCATCACGAGTTCAAGATTCTGCTGCTCTCATGAGAAAAATCAAACTAATGTATATGTAGGAAGGGGTTACAGAGAATCCCAGAGAGCTTTCTGCCTCCTGAAACATTCTCTAGGGAATAAATTTATTCTTAGAGTGAAGGAAGGAGGGGGTAGTATTTAACATCTTCTTAACAATCCCTCACTCATTTTATTCATCAGATTTCAGTGCAGGGCAAGTTAATAGCCAAACAAATACAGGAGACAAATCCATAGTCAAGGACTGGTGTGTAGTTACAGCTGGTGTATGTGTCTATAGCTGCCAGGTATGTAAATAGATGAGTACAATTTCTGGATGTTTTTTGTGTGCACCTACAGAGAGGACAGAACAGAGAGATGAATACTAGAAACAGGGTAGAAAATGCATGGAATTGAGATATTTTTCCATATCTAAGCATCTCATTCTTCTAGACTACTAAGAATTCTCATAGGCTGGGAATCTCTGCAGAAGGCTACCTACAGACATCCCATTTTGCAGTAATACTCCAAAATGGAAAAATAGTTAACAAAAGCTTCCTATTTGTAATCAAAGTCTCTCCTTGTCACTGAGCATGCCCAGTAGTCTGAAAGCAGAATTGTACAAAATGCAGTTTTTACTTTGCTCTGGTTTGTAACCACTGCTGCTGCTGAAAATTAGCAGGCAGGCAGGCTGAGGCATTGGGTTCAAGATGAGGCCTGAACAGGCAGAGGAACAGGGGCCTGAAGAGAGGTGGAGCCCAGAGGAATGGTAACAGGTAGGAAGGGTGGTGCCATAACTTTGCTGGTTTTACTGCAGCAGCTCCTTGCTGAGTGAGGACTTCCCTGGTCCCCCCCAGCCAGAAACCTCTGAAGATCTTGGATACTCTTGTCTGCCACTCATGACATTCTATACCATGAGTTTGCAGTGAGGAAGTCCTGGGTTTAAAATCTACCTCTGCATTATGACACTGGCTGTGACCTTGAGCAAGTAACTTTCCGTCTCTGAATCTCATAATCCTTGTAATATTTGATGAGAGATAGAAAACGCACAGCAGTGGCTCTCCCTTTGGACAGTTCCAGATAAAGCCTCCAGCACTGTAGCATGGCTCAACTGTGAATCCCCCAGTGACCACCCCAATCCTAATTTCCCCTGAATTTCTTAAGTCAACCTAGGTTAAAATCCTAGCTCTGTGACTTTCTAGCCATAAGACATTGCGCAAGTTGCTTGTGTGTGTGTGTGTGTGTGTGTGTGTATGTGTGGAAGAGAGAGGGAGTTTAATGTCTGCCAGCTACTATTGAATAAAACGTAAAATAAAAAATGGGTATATAACTTTGTCCCTGTAGTTTACAGTCAGGTGGATTTGTTTTTATTGGGAGGGGCTTAGTTTCCTTATCTGCAAAATGGGAATAACAACACTTTGCCAGAGTAAGTGTTGTTAAAGTTAACATAAGAAAAGTTCTGAGCAAGGTGCCTGACATATGGGGGAGAGGGTGCTCAGTAGTAGGTTACGAAATCCTAGTGTATGCCTTCTCTGTTTTTGCAATTTTGAATTGTCTGTATCTTCCTTCATGCCATCCCCAGCAATCTGTCTACTTTATTTCCCATGAGCTGCTTTCATGTGGTCTGTGGCTGCTGGATAACACTAGACAAGCAGTAGAGCCTGAGGTCTGGGCTGTGGACTTCAGTCAGACAGACCTGTGTTGGAGTCCTTCTCTGCCACTTATCCAGATGTGTGACCTTGGGCAAGCTACTTAACCTCTGTCAGCCTCATTTTGACTCGTCTGTTAAATGGGAAGGAAAACAGTTCCTACCCTAAGAATCATTATTCCTATTCCAAGAGTAGTTTGTGTGTGTGTGTGTGTGTGTGTGTGTGTGTGTGTGTGTGTGTGCATGTGCATGTACATATGTGTATGAAAGAAGGAGATGGATCAAGAGAAAGTTTAGCATCTGCCAGGCTCTATAAGGTTGATGGGAAATTACAATAGACAAATTTCCGTCCTCTTGGAGGTTACAGTCTAGGGGGTTGACTGCACTGAGGAGACATATACTATCGAAATCCTAGCACAAAAGGCAAAAAAAAAAAAAGAGTTATATGATGCCATGATGCCATGAAAGCCCATGGTAAGGGGGATTTGACTCAACCAGAAAGGTCACAGATGGCTTCCCTGAAGAGGTGACAGTGGAACAGAGAGCTGAAGGACAAGTAGGAGTTTGTTAGATGAATGTGGAAGGAAGCTATCTTCCTGGGAAGCTCTCGCTCAGCATCATTAGCATATGAGCATCATCTTGCTAGACTCTAAACTCAGAGTACTGGCATGTGTCTTTGTCATCTTCTGTCACCTCTAAGACAGCGCCTTGAAGGAAGTAAATGCTTAGTAAATATAAATATTTGTTGAACGAGTGGATGTTAGTAGGAAATCAATACATGTTTGTTGAATGAAATAAAAAGTAACTGCTATGCCCTCATCTCATGGCTTTATTTGGATTGCAGTTAAGGAAGACACATAATTTAGTAAAGACAACATGTGGCTTGGAGTCAAACAAACTACACCCCATCATTCAGACCCTTTCACCTTGGGAAAGTAATAGGACATCTCTGTTTCCGTCTCCTCCTGTAAAATGAGAATAAGCATAGCTTCTTTACAGGGTTATTTTGAAGTTTACTTATTTATTTTGAGAGAGAGAGAGAGAGAGAGAGAGAGAGAGCATGCACTTGAGTGGGGGAGGGGCAGAGACAGAGAGGAGGAGAGAGAGAATCCTAAGCAGGCTCTGCATTGTCAGTGCAGAGCCCAATACTGGGCTCAAACCCAACAACCCTGAGATCATGACCTGAGCAGAAACCAAGAGTCCAATGCTTAACCTACTGAGTCACCCAGCCACCCCTACAAGGTTACTTTAAAGATTATACTGGTAAGTATGTAACACTTAATAAAAGGGTTTGCCATTGTGTTGGACAATGGCAAATTGCAGGCATGCAGCTTTTCAAAGATTTGTAGGTTGCTGAAGACAGGCCAGGTACAGCTTGAAAGCCAGAGGGTGTTATCGCCCAAACATCCACCGGCCCTTTCTCTTGCTGGAAGTGTCTACAGCTCATCAGTGCACTGTGTTCCATCTCCAGTGTTTGAGTCAGAACACCAGGTTTGGATTCCCGGATCCACTGGTTGTCATTCACTGGCAGTTGGTAAAATATACTGGGACCTCAGTTTCCTCCTAGGGTTGCTCATATAGTGTTTGGGAAGGATAAAATCAGGTATTTCATGGGCATCAGGTAGCACAGAGCCTGCACAGGATAAGTAACCAGTATGTGTTAGCCGTTACTATTACCACTGACAGGCCCTCCGGATTTTCTGGCAACTACCTTGTAACTGAATAGCTTTTCCTGGGCCGGGAATTACTTCCTTTTGGAATTTCCTTTATGAGGGGAAGAAAAGCAAATCCTCTCTGAGGTCTGGATGCCTAGCTTCCCAGCGCCACGCCCTCTCGGGCAGGTTCAGGGCCACGGAGCAGTCCAGGTGAGGCAGGTTAGCAGGGACTAAAGGCACTGGAACCTCCGCTTTTTCCCTCAAGAAGCCGCCCAACTTGGCTCTGCCCCCTCTCCGCGCTCCTAACCCTGGAAGGCGTGTTCTGGGTTCCAGCCCAGCACTGGGCATGCTCGCAAGTCAAGGCTGGCTTGGGTCGTCCGTAGGACGCGCCGGCTTGCTATTCCCCCTGAGTGCAGGGAACCGGGTGCAGCTTCGGTGCGTCAGGTTTCGAAGAACTGAATCCTTGGTGCGTGCAGGCAGGGAACCGAGCCGCTCCTGGCCAACCCCAGAGCGGAGCTGAACTCTGCACCGCCCGGGGTTTGCGCACTCAGTGTCTGGTCTCGGAAACGCCCAGTCGGGGTTCTCTCTGCAGACAAAGGGGTGCACGTGCCCTTAACGCCCCTCTCCCGTAGTCGTGAACCCCTCCCTGGTCCTGTGCTCCGCAGCCCCAGCAGCTACAGCCCCGGCGGCCGCGGCCTGTGCGCGCACTCGGGGCCCGGGGATTGGCTCACACCCCCCATTCGGGGCTGCGCTGGCTGGCTGGCGGGCGGTGAGCGGCGGCTCCGTGTGTGTGTGTTTGTGTGTGTAGAGGCGGGGGGCTGGGGGGCGACGGTGCGCGCGCGCGTGCGTGTGTGCATGTGTGTGTGCGCGTGTGTCTGTGCGGCGCGCGGGCGGGCGCGTGTGTGCGCGCAAGGACTCGCGTGCAGGAGCCACTGGGTGTGCGTGCGTGTGTTATGGGTTTGATTCCAGAGCAGGTTGCACATTGGTCCTGGGTGGCTCGCAGGCTCAGGTCGTGCTTGGGCGTCCTCCTCCTAATCGTTTCCGAAGTAGCAGCAGCAGCAGCAGCAGCAGCAGCAGCAGCAGCAGCCGAGGCGGCAGCGGCAGCAGCAGCTTAGCTGCACAGCGGGAAGAACTGTGCAGAAGCGAGCACCGTTTGGGGAGTCCGGGGGGCGGGTAAGAGGGAGGAGGGGGAAAGCCTGTCTTGGTCTTTGGGATTATTTTTCCCCTTCTTTCCCTCTTTCCTGAGGGTGTGTGTTGCCCCCTCGAAGTGAAGGAATTTTGCTCCAAAGCGAGCTGGGACCGAAGACTCTAGGCTAAGTTATCTCTCTATGTAGATGGTGTCAGGGAGCGAAGCTACTGACCGAGCCGCTGGTAAATGTTTTTCACTTCTTACTCTTTAATGCTGAAGGCTTTTTCCCCCCTTTTCTTTCTTCCTTGTTTCCTTTCTGTTGCTCCTCATTCTGCAATCGCTCCTGAATCAGCTGCAGTTCTCTTTTCTCTCTCTCCTTGCGTTTGTGCAGTTTGCAACTTGTTTCGTGGTTTTCTGTGTATTTTTTTTTCTCCTTCATCCTCAGATGAATGCTGGAACATTTAAAATCGGCACTTCGGGAGGTCATCATTAGTTGCATGAGTTTCAGGGGGGAGGGGAAAGATTGGTAGAGCAGACTGTTATTTCTCTGCAGAAGGACTGCCGGTTTCTCTCTAATGCTCATCGCAATTATAGGGATTTTTTTTTAGGATGCATTTTAACGTTGCATTGATGTTTAAGGTTATCCTTCTCCAGGATTACAATGCATTTTGACTCAGTTTTGACAGCATGACAGATGCCAGTGATTCCAGAACTACTGTATGGTACATGCTGGCTAAAATATTCAAAATTGGGGGAAGGATCATTTGCATTCCAAAAGAGAATTTCTTAAAAATGCTGGTTTGCATCACATTGGTGCAGATTTGCAGGAGGCAATATAATAGACACCACTACTTAATGTTGCTTGCGAAGATAATAAACATATAAGTGGTTTAGTGTATCACATACTGTCCTGTTCTCCAGTGATTGAGCTATTGCTAAATTTACTTAATAATAAATTTAGGGCTGTGGAGAAGAAGAGAGATTGCTGGTATGGTTTTATTCAAAATTGTGAGATGTGTATAGCAGTATCTAACGCCAAACCAGCCCTCTCTTAGATCTTACTTGAAGTGGCATCATGTCAATTGGGGAGGGGAAGGGCAGTTTCTACCATACACATGGAATAAAATTATTTAAAATAGCCAGCATAATGCATGCAAATTGAACCCTAACTCTTTTCTTAAAAATAGAACTGACTCTGTAACTCTTGCTTCCAGGATCTGTTTTAAATATTATTTAAAAATTAATATACAACAGTTCTTTAATGTGTTGCTGTCATTTAAGTTCTTTGGAGGGTTCTTAGCTGTTACCATGTTTAATTTGTTTTGCTCTTTCCCCCCCCCCCTAAGTTTTCAGTTGCAGTTCAGTAGAGAAACTGATGGGTCAGTAAGTAAAGGCAAATCAGCAGTTTAAAAAGAAATCAGTTTATAGTTGTAAAATTTCTGCTAAGCCATGGGAAAATGAGCTACAATAATGACAACATAAATGTAGGGAGGGAAGTCTGGGATAGAGCAGGTTGTATTTTTGATATGTATATTATTATCTTGAGGAGCTCTGAACTCTAGACTGAGATGAGAATATCCAGTTCAGGGGTACTCTGAGGCTCACAGATTTTATAAAGGGAAAGTACTGTTATTTAAGGAAGCCTGTTTCTGCTTTGTGGTTGCCACATCACGGAACAGCGGGTTACCTGTGTACAAAGAATATGTTTGCAGTAATACTGTTAAACTTTGTTTTAATGTAAACTTGGCTGCTGTTGGAAGAACAGCATAAAACAGTCTATGCAGCCTGTTCAGGACTGAAGAACAAAAACAAACTGTAAATTCACTCAACTGGTCAGACCCTCTTTTTCATAGAGGAAATCCAAGACACCATGCAAATTCACCTGTTCTGGGTTGCCTGTGTTGACAAAGGCTTTTCTTGAAACTGTGGACAGGATTCCTGAGATCTAAAGCTTATTTCTACTTTTGTAGTTTGCTGATGGTAATAAGGCATTTTATTTAGAATGAAAGCTCAGCTTACTCATAGGTCCTTTGAGATGGCAAAATTGCTATTTTAAAATATTTTCAAGGACCCTCGCTTGAATTTACCATTTTGATCAAGTTTTGGGAAGAGCGGGGAGGACTCAACTTCCATTAATTAGCATCACAGCTGTCTTTGAGTGAGCATTTGTTTTGTCTGGGTACCAAAGAAAAATGAATACATATAGTAAACTATGATCCTGAGTAGCCAAGTCTTCTAAAGCATCATGATTTTCTCATTCTAGGACCCAAACCAGAGAGCAGTTTGCCCCATGCTGAGCAGCTGTATTATTTCTTTGGCATATTCTACACACATGGGCACAAACACCTAACTGCCCAGGCTAAGGACTCATTTTATGTGGCCTATGGGGCAAGATTTCTAATTGTTATGTAATGTATTCAGAGCATGAATTCACTTAGGAAACATCACGGTTAGCTTCAGCACCAGCATCTTTACTAGCTGGGAAGACCGAGAGAGTTCATTGATTTAAGGAACATACTCTTTCCTACTGAGGTGGGTTCTTACCCACCCACCCCTCTTTGTGCTTCCAGTTTCCTGGCAACTTCTGAAAAGCTTGGAGAATTTATGTTAAAATATTAAACATACCTACATTTTGGGTGTAGTGGCTGGTTAGATGACTGTTCAACCAGTGGGATTTGTAATTACTCTTCTATGGGTCTGTGTGGTATAGTGTTTGTGGCCTGTCAGTGGTTTTATTATTATTGTTATTATTACATTTTCCATTGAATCTTAACTAAGCTCATTTTAATTTTCTGTGCCTTGTATTGATCTCAGGTTATGTATCAGAGTAATTCCATATTTTTATCATGCTTGTTGATAAATGAGCGAGTTTACTTTCAGTTGGTGTTTGTGTTGAATTTCTGCATTTCCAAACATCATGGGGAGAAGGTAACTTAGTTTGGGGGAGAAGGCTATATATAGAAAGAGACTGTTGGCTTATGGAACTTGACAGTCATATTTGCCTCTATTATTAAGGTTCCTATTTTCATTTTGATAAGAGTGGAGGTTTCTCTGCATGTATGAGGTGTTTATTATGCTAGAGCTACTGAATGTTTCTTAAAAGTAATTGCTATCCTTTTCATTGTGTAATTGAATGGAACTTTGAACTACTTGTGTGTTCTTAGGAAAACCTGTATTGGCACGCTTTTCCTTTGTTTTCTATTCTCTGTAGACTAATTTTGAGAAGTGATTTTTGGTGAAATATGGTCAAGGTCATTGGCAAGGGCCTTTATCCCTCCCTACTTAAGAACTCAAACTTAAATTCAAAGTCAGATTTAAAGAGACAAAACTTACATCAAGCTACTACCTCAAATGGGGCTATGTGAAAAAGTATATGTTTTGTCTCTCATCACTTTGGGTAAAGCAAAAGTTTTGTTGTTAGTAGTGCTGATCTACTCATGGTCAGAAACCTCCATTCTGCCCTTACAGTGCACACACCAAAATGACAACCTTCAGGGGAGATGGCAAGAACGTTTTTTTTGTTTTTTGTTTGTTGTTTTTTGTTTTTTTGCAGGCGGCTAGGAGGCAGGTGGGTGTCTTTTGATATGTTCCAAATGGAAAGGGACATAGCAGTGTTTCATAAAATGTGATATAGTATCTAATTAGATAATACCTCATTTAAAATTTGTGAACCCAACAGAAATCTTAGAAGTCTTTTGTGGTGAGAGCAAATAGTAGCTGTTTCAAAGTATCTCTTTGTGCTACGTTCCTATTTTGCTTTATAAAAGGAACATTCACATTGTTCAAGACTTTGTTGTATTGGTAACATATTTTTTTAAATTCATTTGGATTATTTTCTCTACCTAATGAACATAAAATACTTTTTTTTTACTTAAGGTAATAATTTTAGCTGTGTTAAGAGTACCCTACTCTTGTTTCTGAAAGATTTCATAAAGTTGAAGAGGTATAAAATCTTTTCTCTAAAATTCATGTTACTCAGTGCCCCAGTCTATTTAGTATACTATGTACTACAGTGTGATTTTGCACTTGAAATATTGCAACCTTTTCTTCTGAATTCTTATTAAGAAAAAAATGGCACACCTTGAGAAATAGTTTGTAAATAAAGTTCCTTCATTTTTGCTGAAGGACTTTAATTGGCCCGCCCCCCCTAAATGTAGAATTAGAAGCCTTTCAGACCGAAAGGATTATCAGGGGGAAAAAAAGTACAGTTCTGTGCTGTTCGGCAGCAGTGTGCATGAAAAGAGAGCGGGCGTTTCAACTCTTTTCATCTAAGTTTAGTGAATAGATCTAGAGAGTGAATAATACAGTTGTATGTTAAAATGAAATCTATTTTCCCAAGTAAAGACTCCCCATGCCTCTCCCTGGACAATATGAATTGAACTTTGACTCTGGTGGAACAGTTTTCCTGTGTTCCTCATCTCATCACTGCTCTCTGGCTCCCACCAGAATATTGGTGATGGGTGCTAACGATACCGCATCTCTCTGGGGAAAGTGTGAGTGCTTGGTTTGGGAGGAGAGTGGTGATTTCTTTAGAAGGTGCCACTTCTCTGGCCTTGGCTGCAGTCCTTCTGGAGGAGGCTTTGTGCTTCTTGCTATTTATTTAGATCACCTGTGAAGACTACCCCCCCCCCCCAGCCCAAGCTCCCCCTTTCATTAATGTAGTTCAGGCGCAGGTTACTCTAATACAAACAGGATGCTAGATTTCTCAGTTTGGCTGTCCTTATTATTGTATTAGTTGGTGATTTCTGAAATGTGATGCAGATCTGTAAAAGTTTGGAACTCGGCTTTCCAGAAGACATTCTGCTTAATTGTTCGGATGACTAAATGATTTAACTAGATAGGCTCAAGCCTGTTAAAAAAAATATCAGAAATTTTCTATGATCCATTTCTGTTCATATGGCCTTGGTAAAGTGCTTGTTTTTAAGTTCTATAAAAGGGAGTTGTGGACTCTGTAAAATAAAGGACTTATTTATGAATTTGGTTCAAAAGAATAAATAATTTCTTTTGTTTATTTAGGTTCCCCCAAACTTCCATTGAAGGAGGCAAGGGTTAACATTGGAGAATAGAATTCATATGATGAAGATCAGACCGATACTAACAATAACATACTGATTTTAAATCTTTAGAGAGGACAATTCTACAGAGGATTCTTTTGGGAAAAGCTTATGTTTAAATGTCATTTTTATTATTGCTTAGGATTTAACTGATACTCAGTGTTTTGACATTTCTCCTACTTTAATTACAGGAATAAAGGTATCTGTGGAGAAAAGAAATATATCATTAAGTAGAAATGGTTTTGGCAAAGGTTAAAAAAAATCCCATAATGTAAAATAACCATTTCACAAATTTGTATAAGCTGCTTGCTATATTTGTGACACATTTTTTTTAAAGTGCCACTTGAAAATTGCATTTTGAATGTTAGAAATAGTCAAGTTGGGTTCTTAGATGATTTCTAAGAATGAAACTGAACTATTAGATAGTTATGTCCGTGCATATGGCTAAATAGTAGACATCTACATAGCTAAAATCATAGTTATTATTGGCGAACTCATTGCAACAGACTTTGTGATCTTAGCTGTGATAATTTTTCTGAACCATTTCAAATGTAAGAGTATATGGTTATATATTACACATTTCAGTAGATATTACTTACAAAGAACATGGGCAAATTAAAGCTGCAGGAAAGTATATTTCAGTCTTTCAGTCTTTTTTTTTTCTTTCTTTCAATAAACCATTTTTAGATTCCTAAGACAGGTCAGGTACTGTGCTCATATAAGAGCTAAATCTTATGGTAAGAGTAATTTGATGCCAAAAGTATGTCTAAGAAAGTAAATGGATATAGGGGAGCGTGCTTATTTTAAACTACAAGATAAAACTTTGTTCTTTGTATCACTCAAGAATATATCAGAAAGGTGACTTAATTTAATTTTGCCTTAGGATTTGTTCAGGCTATAATTGTATACAAACATCTGCTCATTCTCCACCATCTACTATGCCCAGCTCATTTTCACTCATGTAGTTTGGTGTGGTATGACGCCTGAAATTGGAGATGCGAGTTCAAGTTTAGCACTACGTGCATGGATTTGATGGAAGTGTGGGGAAGGGCAATGTGAATGGTGGGAAGGGAATGAAGACCAGAGGGAAATGTATTCTGTAGGTGGCTACTATTTCCTCATGGTAATAATCATGCCATCAGTTTTATTTTTAGCCTGACCTAACTTCTTGAGAAGACACAAACTGCTTCTCTATATATTAACCCTAGGAATAATAATGTAATTATTACAAAAACATTTCACAGTGGTTAGGACTCTGCAATTTGTGTGACCCAGCATCTAATTTTTCTCCTCTCTAATCCTGTTTATATATCCCCACACATAATCAGACTCAGTCAGATGAAACCAATTACTAAGGGGGGAAAAATCAAATTTATTTATTATATTTATTGGATGTGTCTGTTGCTTAATTATCCATTGGCAAATTTACATGTGGCCACAGAGAGGGCTGTGGATGAGTGTGGAAAAATGATCAATCATCACTTCCACAGTCCAGAGGAGACTGCCAACAAAACAAGGAAAAAAAAACCCAAAAAACAACAACAGCATAAAAAACTATCCTTTCTCATTGCTTCAATGTAGGGAACTAAAACTGAGAAGAGTCACCCCCAAATGTATTTGGCTTGACATAGGAAAATCTGTAAAACATTGGGAGTTATCACTAGCAGACTTTTTCCAAACCACTTGATGATAATGTTAGAAAGAAAAGTAAGGAGTTCTGTAACACTTTGAAACAAATAATGATTTAGATGTTCCAAGGTGTGTGTTGGAAATCTGGCTTGAATGATTCGACAAGGCAGATGACCAAGCCCATGCGTTGGCTGTGTGACGGAGCGTGGGAATCTGAGGAAGTATGGTGGGCTGGGATCGGATAAGGTGATAGGCAGGGTGGTGTTTGCAAAGTTATTGACCAGTACATGCTACTCTACCGAGGGAATGCTAAGACAGCACTCCTAAGGCAGTGAATTAAAATAGATTTTGTGTTTGGTCTTTGATGGTAAAAACATACACAGACTTTTATCTTTATCTCTTGTGTTTTTGTTTAAAAGAATTCCTTACCTCAATCCAATCTGGTTTTCTTCTCTCTCTCTCTTTTTTTTTTAACCCCCCTCTACTTTTAAGAGGATTGATCTTCACAGCTTATGTCTTATTTTTTCCCCACTTGCTCTCATAATACATTTTTGGAAATTTATCATTGTGGAAGTAGCTTTTTAAAATAGATAGCAACTGCAATAGCCATTATTTCAAGTAAATGTGGCAAGCCTAATTGTTAACAGAAGCATCATCTTATTTCTGTAATTCTTCAATTTCAGACCTCTGAATTTTTATAAATCTCTCCTATCCACACCCCCAAGGTAGAACGTGTATACAAACTTAAAAGGAAGAAAATAAGCCACTTTTGAACTTGCAGCATTTGGAGATTGTCTGCAAGGCGATACTGAATGAATTGTGTTTTAAGAATTACAGCACGCCATTAATGTATCATTTAAAGAAGACAATGAATAAATTATGATTTATTGTTAATTAACATTTATTTGGGGCTGCTTCTGTTGAAGAAACTATTTAAGCATTGTAGATGATGCTTTTGTCACATTTGAATGCAGAGAAATTAAAATGGCACGTTGAGTCTTGAGAATTGAGAGGGAGAGGGAGTTTTATACCTGTTGACATAGCAAGAAAATTTTAGAGGTGAGCTACATTTTGCATCTATTCTAATCTATGTTTTAAAAGTTATTCTGTGATAGATTTATTACAGAATAAAAGTTGCTCTCACCTGGATTCACTGCAGAAGGCAAACAGTAGCTAGAGAGACTGAACTCCACTTTCTGCAACAGTGATTTTTCACTAAGCTATTCCCTAAGGCCACTCTAGGTATATGAGGGGCCGCACTTCTTTTTATATGATTTGTGTATGTTCCCATAGATTGTGAAGTCTATTCCTGGGCAATTTTCAAGTTAAAATTGTGTTACGGCTACCCTGAAGGTTGTCATTTCTTGGTTTTTCTCTTGTCAGTCAATTCATAAGTGTTTATTAATCCCCCATGGGGTGTATGCAGAGTCGTACACAGTTTAGGTGTTGTGTGTGTATATGACTGATCTCTGGTCTAGAAGCTTACATTATATAGGCAAAAGTACCGTGATGCGTGTGTGCATGTGTGTGTGTGGTGTGTGTGTGTGTGTGTGTGTGTGTGTAAAGTAACATTTTAATTACAGAAGTTGGTTTTTTTCTTGCCTTTTCTTTTGTTTGTTTTGTTTTGTTTTGACTAGCATTGCCCTCGAACTCCAAATGTATTTACTTTGAGGAAAGCATAGCTTCAGGTGAGGTTAGAGACATAACTTCTGAGCTTTCTTTTCTTTCTTTCATTTTTTGTTTTTGTTTTTATTTTTATTTTTATTTGGATATCTAATAACAGACATATTTAAATAAAGAGTAAAACCGAAGGACAAGTATTAAAATATGGATCTTTGCCACGAGGAATCAGATCATGGTTAACATCTAGGTTTGAGAGTAAGGACAAATCTTCATGCTTGTCATTTTTAGGATGTGCCTGTTACCTGCATAAATTCAGTCAGTGAATGCCTGAATGACTCCATACCCCACAGCCGTCAATTTATATTCTTCATGACCAATGAATCAATTTATCATTTACCTTTCTTTTATGAGTGACTTTTGGAAGATTATAGGAATTGGGACGGAAAGAAAATTTTCAAGTGTTCCCAAAATACCATAGATGAAAAATGCTCTCTAACGGAATATTTTCCCTGTTGAACTTGAAAGCATAGTGAATATGGAGGTTCAGAGAGTTAATTTTCAAAACTTGTTCACTCTCTTAGATTCATCTTTTATCAGTCATTTGTGGGAAGGGTAATAGTCTTGAAAAGTACCAGGTGAATAGCTCTGAAAGTAAGGCATCGGAGGAGTACATAGAGACACTGACCCTTTCCACAGCCCTAGGTAATAGCTTCCAGACTTCAGGCAGTCAGCTCTGACTTTTGATATCACTGGTCAGGCTCTTGATTAATGCTCATTTTTCCTGTGATTTTCAAGATGTGCATATCTCATTTCCAGCAAATCATAGATACATCAAAATTTCTTTTCCATCTTCTGTTCCTTGTTGATCTGAATCACAGAAGTCATGGCTGAGAAAAATAGGAAAGGTCTTCACTGATGTATTCCTCATTTAAACTTTGATTGTTGACTCTTCCTGTTGGGTACATGAATTTCCAAGGATTTATGAGATCGCTTACCATTTGCTGCTGGGGTCCTTCTGGATAGGAGGCTTCCTAGTCTCTGTGAAAACGAATGTTCTTTACAACTCACAATATTGCAGGAGCTCTTAATTTATTTTTCAGCAGTTTATAAAATTAACCAACACAGAATAAGAGCACAATTGGAATTATTATTTTTGATTGTGGGATCAAGTTATAGTCTTGCTTGTAATCTACACAGACTAATTCTGGTTAATGTAAACAGAAAGGAACATTAGGATATTGGGAATTATGGAATCACCAGGAAAGATGTGGAACCTGGCACTTCTTCTGCCACTGCATACTGGGTGCCCAGCTGGAGCCCTCCACATCCCTGACACTGGGCTCTGCCACTGCCATTAGTATCAACCAGCACTACTGCCCTGGATATGGCTGTTGATACCAGGCCTGGAAGGAACCCCTGTCCTTTCTTTTGGGAGTCCCTGGCTCTTGTTTCAAAGTTCTGGGCTGGTGCATCCCTTCAGTTGGCTGCATCTTGATAAAGTCTTCATACCCCTGTAACTAGGAAGTCTGGGAAATCCATACTCTGACCCTTTCATGTTCTATAATGAGATAAGAAAATTTCGATTTCCAGCAAGATATAAGTGGAATTTCCTCAAAATAAAAACAATCAATCAATCAATCAATCAATCAATAACCAACCAGGAGGGGGAGCTGTCAACAAAACAGATAAATGAAGAGCCCCCAGCAAATATTTACCATTATCCTATGAGTGACTTTAGGGTTTTAAGGGAGGGATGACAAGTGGCTTGGTGTATAAACTTGAAAGACGACTGACTAGCAGTAAGAACTTCTCTCTTGCTTAAAATCAATTGGTGGACATTTCTGTTTAGTATTAAGCATAACTCCTTAGATTTTGGCACACACCAATTTCAAATGCTTGTTACGTAGAGCTTTATCACCAAGCCTCATATTAAACAGTTATCCATTTGAATTCTGCTCCTGATGAAGTTAAAGATAATTTACCTCAAATGAGCTGAAGTTTGCCTATGTATAAATATGTAAAGTTGACAAATGGTCTGAGAAATAGGTAAATGGGATTTGCTTGAAGTACATGTGGAGAACATCTGGATGTCTGTGTGATTGCTTGTAAGCAAATTAATAGGAATTCTGGAGGATAGATCAGACCAACTTTCTACTTATAAATTGGTAATAATTGTGGTACTTGAAAGAAGTAAAACTGCATCCCCCCCCCACCATAATTTAGACTTTCCAAGGCTTAAATAGGTCTTCCTCACTAAATTATTAGTAAACCTAGTGACATATATGACCCAGGCAAGTAATCCACATCTCTAGTAAAACTTTGGCATCTAAAGGCTCAGTCTTTTATTCTTCAATTCCAAATTAATATTTATCCTCCCATCACTGTCTCCCAAGGATTTTGAGAATTAATTAGAAACAAAATCACTTTTAGCCCTTGGATGTTACATTCTGTGCTGAAAAAATATGAGATACTGAAGTGTTATTAATAATGACAAAGGTTCATCCAATAAAATAATCCAACTGGCTGAATTCTCACATGGTTGGTATTTTCTAATATAAATTACTATAGGATTAGATAGTTAAATATTGAATATTGTCTCATTTAATGCAGTTCCATGAAATATTAATGATAATGGTGGTTCTCCAGTTTGGGGAATAGGCTGATTTTTTTTTTCTAATAGCTTTGGCTGGTACTATAATGCATTTTACAAAATGATAATGAAGATATTTAAATGAAAGTGAAGCAAGAAATAAATGGCCACTGAATTGATAGATTTCAAACAGGTCAAACGTCACAAAATTTTTTAGTCTTTGTATTACATAGTTTTTTCTCTATTCTAATGATACCACTGTGATCATTGCAGATAGTTTGAGAATTTGTTAAAAGAACAGATTTACCCTATTAGGCCATGGAAGTGGAATACCGTTGATGTTGTTTAGTTGGCATGAGGTGTTAAGGTCTGAAAATTGGATTGGGCTTTGAAGGAAGGTTGGCCATGTTGAGTGTGACAGTTTGAAATAGGATTGTTCACGAAGTTAAAAAAAAGAAAAAAAAACAAAAGAGAGGGAAAAGTGGTGGGGGGCCAAGGGGGGGGGGAGTGGGGACAGTGAAAGAGGAGAAACATTGACCAAATAGCCCCACTGGAGAGCCTTAGGGCTGTTTGCAATCAACTAAGGATTGAAGTGAAAACTTGTTAATTAAGATTTTTGTCTCAAGGTTTTTTTTGTTTTTGTTTGGTTTTTTGTTTTTTTAATATTCCTTGTTTTGACTTTCCTTCGTGATCTTGACTCTGGCTCTTCTGTCTCAAATTAGTGAACTGAGATGATAAACAGGGTAAGTGACTATTGAAATATTTTGTTATGAATACACAATAGGAACTTATACCAGTGCATCAAATTGGTTTAAATTGGGTGTGAGGGTTTTTGTTTTTTGGGTTTTTTTTTGTTTTGTTTTGTTTTTTTTAATCTCTTCTCCAGAGGGGAACTTCAGTGTTCTGTGAGATGATTTTATTGAAATTGCAGTTATCCTTGTTTCAGACCTAGTAATTTGACAGTTGAAAAAGCTCCCTTTTTTGTTCTGTGTAGTTAATGTATGTGGTGTGAGTGAATACATTTTATTTTAAAAAAGTGTTTTGGGGTAGCATTCTTTTAGCAAACTTACTCCTTGATAAAGGAGCTGGCTGTAATTTGCCGAAATGACTGTTTCTTTTTCTTTAGTTGTTAGATAATTGCTCTTTGTATACACTGTGGAAATGTTCATATAGACCAGTGACAAAGCCTAGCAGATGTACGTGCAATTATCTGGAATTTAAGTAAATTTTGCATCTGATACACACAAAGCAAAGGCTTTGTCCAAGCAGGCTCGCAGAGTGGCGTGTGGATTGCTGTGAACACAATGAGTAGATTTTTAATGGACAACAAATGGGACTATTAGTAAGTCTTGTCTTTTACTTGAAAAGACACCCGCGTTAGGCAGGGCTTACAACTTATTCATATTCATAGTTGGTTCAGTTCTAAATATGACCTTTAAAACTGAAAAACATTTTTAAATGTTTAAAACGAGATGTGTAGCAGTGTTTTTATGGGAGTCCCATTTGTAATTTTCCGGAAAAAAAATGGATGGTGAAATAAATATTTGTTTCATATTTCAATGTTAGTTTTTTTTCTGACTGTTGAGGAGAGCCTTCACGTATTAAGAATCTAAAAATGTAAAAGGGAGTTTCATATTATAAATAAATCATGCTATAGATAAAAGATAATTACAATATTACTTTAACAACCTCAATTCACAAGGGGGACCATAAGAAAGAATATATAATAGGTCCAAATTTTACGTCATATTATAAACAAAAGAGATCTAGCCAGTGGACTACTACTCTGCAAAAACCTCTTTTCTGAGTTTTGTTTGAGATGAATCCTTTCCACTGTGTATTTTTTTCTTGTTGTCAGACTTACGTAAGTTGGATATGTGAAGGCTTAATCTTTTTCTCCATACTTATTCTTAGAAAATATTAAATGTATGAAGCTTCTTGGATTCTCTTAAAGGCCTTTAGGTCTTTGATGGGGGGGGGGGGTTAAATGATTTTTACTTCCAGTGAGAGGTTACAAATAATTGGTCCAGTGGAATTCTTACTTTATAGTTTGAAGGTGCTCCATGCTATCCTGGCCTTTGAATGAAGCAAATTTCAAAAGTAACTCAGGCAACATAAAGGCGTGCCTATCTTGCTCACTTTCTGCTTTCTTCTCTAAAATGGAATCTAATAATAACTGGAGACCTTTTCTAATTCTTTTAAAAATCAGAAGCCTCCAGGGGGTCTCAGGGTTGAGTAATTATTTGAAAAAAAAAAGTAGATAAAGTAGATTTGGGAAGAAATTTTTAAGAAAGAAAGGGAGAGCCTGACAGCAGTATTTTAGGCTCTGAATTAGAACAAGACAGATGTGCTGTTACTGGAATATCGTGTCCACAAAATATGCCTCCACCTTAACCACTTTTCAAAAAACAAAACACTAAACTTCTTAACTAAGTGCTTTTTATAGAATTGCAAAAATGACAGAACTTACTCAGATGCGCACTGCCAGATGATCTGTGTGTTCTACAATCTCTCCGGTGCTGTTCATGACCTCCTCACTCGCCTCTCCTTTCCCCCACCCCTGCTTCCATTTCTTAAACTATCAAAGGCTATCTTTAGGCTTGGAGAGAAACCAGGTGCTTTCCTTGGTATTTAAGCAACTTGCTATTTTGAAATTCCCTTAGAGAAATGTGAGCATTTTTATTTCTGTGTCTTGAAGCATCCCTTTCCCTTTTCTGAAGGAGAAGCTGCTTATATAATACCCAGAAGCAGACCCTTGGGAACCACCGAACTATTTTATAGATGTTTTGCAGGAAAAGGAACGCAAGTGCTCCTGTGTCATTCATGGCCTCCCATGGGGGGTCTCAATTTGAGGTATTTGCACAATAGCAGATTCTCAGAAGGATAAATATATACAAATCCATCTTTCAAATTGAGTGGAATCAGTAGGAAGCCGCACCTAGGAGGATGAGAGCCCACTAATAGCTCAGCCCGAAAAAGATTCTTGAACAGTTCCACAGCCAGGGCCCAACTGTCAGCAGAGCTTGCCAGGGAGACAGATGCTGCGGTTGGAAGACAGTTTTCCTCAGTTAGATATTGTGTTCTTGTAGATGGCCAACCATGACTCATGGGGGAAACCAGAGAGAGAGAGAGAGGAGAAGAGAAGAGTAAATTAATCATTTTATTAATCCCTATTTAGAATTCAGTCATGTAACTAAATGTCAACCTGGTGAACTTTCCATGAAACCAGAAGGGCTGTAAGACAGTTGCAGGGTTTGAAAGTTATGCCAGGTGATAAAGGCGTCTAATTTAACCTGCAGATTAAATGGCTGACACAGTTTCAGAAGGATACCTGTGGAAAATAGTAATGCAGGAATTATCTCGTAATCCAGGCTCAAAGAAAGCATGCTTTCGAAGGATTGAAAAGACTTGAATCACTTTTCCATGAGAGATAAGTTGGTTCTCTGTTCACTGTTTCTGTATCTGTGTGTATTTATGTATAAAAGGTATGTTTGTGAAAGATAATCTTTTCCTCACTATTCTTCTCCTACCTTTGTACCTCTTTCAGTACGTATGTGATGTGATATGATGTGTGTGTGTATGTGTGTGTGTACAAATAACTTACCTACACAGAGGTGATACATTAAGCCCAGGTTGCTGGTGTACCTTGAAATACCAGCTTTCATGTACGTTTGTCAATCACCTTCAGATCTCCTAACTCTCCACCACAAGCAGCTGGTTAGATCAAAGCAGAATATCTACTGTCTCAAAGACAGGGAAACTCAGTTTTTGTAACTCATGTCTCTAGCCAGATTGTGAGTTTCCTACAGATTCCCAGAAAGGGTTAATACTGTAGGTAGTGGTTTTAGCTTTTCTTCTATTTTACTTTTTTTTAATGTTTATTTATTTATTTTGAGAGAGAGCACACAGGAGCAGGGGAGGGACAGAGAGAGAGGGAGACAGAGAAGCCCATGCAGGCTCTGCCCTGTCAGCCCAGAACCCTAGGAGGGGCTAGATCTCATGAACTGTTAGATCATGCCCTGAACTAAGATCAATAGTTGGATGCTAAACCAACTGAACCACCTAGATACCCCTCTGGTTTCCTTTTTTAAACTTTTCTCATTTCCTTTGAAAAGAAACAAGAGTTTGGTACAGTTTCCCTCATTGTCACATGTTTGGGTCTGAGGAATTGAGGCTCCCTTTGAGCCAAGTTTCACTCCTAGATCTACTCTGTAGGTCTCCAAAACTGGAATAAGCTATGTGTTTGAGTCCCTGACAGCAGCCCTCTGCCAAACTTTTGATCTATCATTTTCAGAAGTGTCCCTTTTCAGATCTGCATGTCCTTCATGAGTTGGGATGGCAGATTGCCAAAAGGTGTGTGTTTGAGGAAAAAGCAGGCTTTTATTTTGTCCCTATAACCAGCTATTTGGAGGGTACTCTAGGCACTGGAAATCACAGCTGTGGAGCCAATTTAGAGAGAGTAATTCACAAGTGACTTATGGGAGAGGTAGGCTGCCTTCTTGAGCCCCCATGCCTGTCTGGCCAATATGGAACTGTCTGAGATGAGGCTCTTCACCTCGGGGTTTACGTGTCTTTCACTGTATCTCATGTCCAATCAAGCACTAAGAGACGATCCTGTCAATCTGTAGCACTCTCTGGAGAACCTGGGGTCTCGCAGGCCCTGGGTCATATTGATCCTTGAGTGAAAGTGCTTGCATTTCTTCTGAGGTTTAGCAAAAGAATGATGACATTTTTCATTTAACTGTTTCAGACACTTACATGTGAATGCACAAAAAGCTGAATCATTCTTGTACACATGCCAGAGAGGTTGCTGTATTTCACATCGCCTTACACATAGTATGTTCTCGATAAATATCTGTTGAGTAAAAGCAACAAAGCAATGTCGATTTCTTTTCCTTTGAAAATATGGGAAGAATGTACTATGTGATTTTTTTTTCTGTTTAACAATGACTGGCTGAATGAGTTATCTTGGTCTCATGGATACATAATAATGTTTTATCATTATACTTCCTTTTCTCTTATCAGTACAGAAATTGACACAAATAAGAATGAAGGGCATATTAATGTATCGAACAATAAGTTTGTGGCACAATTAGGGTTAATAGCATCCTGAATTAGCTGTCCATCAAATGATTAATATGAAAGTATTTTAAATCATTTTTTTTTCTTTTTATCCTTCCTGTTAATTAAAACATGCTATAGGGGTTACTATATAGGAGTTACAAAAGTAGTCATCTTTTCTGGCACGAGAAGATGCACCATTACTACTTCCAGTTTATGAAGAAAAGCCAGTTACATCACGTTTTGCTTGAAGTTAAGAAAAGAGCTAATGTAATCACTATAACATAGGGGTCAGCAAACTATAAACTATGGGTTAATTTTGACCAAGTCCCTGCTTTTATATACCCATAAGCCAAGAATTGTTTTTATATTGTCAAGAGGTTGAAAAAAATGAAAAGGAGAATAATTTTAAGGGTACTTAAAATGATATAAAATTAAAATGTCTATGTCCGTAGATAAAGTTGTATTAGGACACAGCCATGCCCATTCGACTGCATGTTTTTGATGACTGCTTTTGTACTGTAACAGTAGCGTTGATTAGTATGGCCCACAGGCCTAACTATGTACTATGTGTCCCTTCACAGAAAAAGTTTGCTGACCCTTATCTAATGTTGGTTGGCAGGGCTTCAAAGGCAGTGCAACAAAACTGGCGCTCTTTTTTTATGGGTTCATATATATTATTGGGTTTGACCTGCTTTGGGATTTTTGAGTTGATAGGTGATTGAATATGTGAGCCAAAGGAAGATTTTGTGCCTGAATAAAATGATGCTATTCCTAATGTTAGCTCCCGGTTTTAGAACAGAATAGACAATATTTCCCTGTGAGATGAGGAAGAGATGTGTTCGAAGGACAGGGCTTTACCCCAGAATTTGAACTTTCTATTCTTCCGTGTTGATGATCCTTTTCAAGCTGGTTTGATCCCCATCTTTACACACCCACACAGCAGTTATTCCTGGCTGCTTTGATTTTTATCTGTACAATTACCGGGGGCATGTATTACTGGTTTTTATTCACATGCATTTGGACCTCACCTCTACACCAGATGAACTTACTGTCATTTAAGAAGTATGCATAGAGTACTATTATGATGTGTCAGGACTTGTGCCTAGCCCCAGGATCAGAAGAAAGAAAGAAAAAAAAAGGAAGGGAAGGAAGGAGGGAGGAAGGAAGGATGGAAGAAAGGAAGAGTGAAAGATGGAAAGGAAGGGAGGGAAAGAGAGAGAAGTCTGTTTCAACATGCCGTCGAAGACCTGCCAGTAGTAATAAGCAGACACAAAATAAATTATTTTAGTGTGAAATGTTAAATAAAGTACATAATAGCTATTTAAGAATAAAAACAGATGCTATTTATTGATCAGATGTTCTAAGCACTTTATATATATAATGTAATCCTCAAAAGAGTCCCATTCTTTGTAAAAGAAAGAAATTGAGGCAAAAAGATTTTATGGAATCCACCTGAATACTTCAGTGATGGAGTAGAGATTAGACTCTAGGCCATGTTATTCCAGAACCTTACTCTAGATCACTATTCTGCAGGGCTCTCCCTGAAATTCAAACACCATATTTTATATATACAGGATGTGCCATCAATGAATAAGCTTTTTTTTTTTAAGAGAAAGAGAGAGCAGGAGAGCAGTGGGGGAGGGGCAGAGGGAGAGAGAAACGGAATCTTAAACAGGATCCACACTCATCACAGAGTCGTATGTAGGGCTCAATCTCATGGCCCTGAGAGAATGACCTGAACTGAAGTCAAGAGTTGGATGTTCAACCAACAATCCAGGTGTCCCTGGCTTTTTGTTTTTAACTAAAACACAATGAATGAGTCTGAGTGAGCAAGGCAGAAAAATCAAGACAAAAGAAGGCACACCAGAAATCACATACCAAGGTGTGGAGCCCAGAGAGAAAGTGATGGATTTGGGGATAACAGATGTCTTCATTCACTTGATCCGAATTACAGCATTAGTGAAGGAGAGTGCTAGAAATTGTAGGAGTCAGATAATTAATGAATCATTGATTTGTTCGCCAAACACTTATTGAGATTATGTTAACTACCAGGCACATATTTCAGCACCAGGGTGGTAAATACACATGTATTCTATGGTCTATTGGGATAAGATAGAAAAAAAATAAGTAAACAAATAAAGGTCAAAATAATTTTAGAAAATGATAACGACTTGGAAGACAAGAGGGAGTGCTATTTATGTACATAAACATACATGTATGTGCCACATGAACCAGTTAATGTAGAAAAGGTGGACAGAGTGGGCTTCTCTGAAGCCATGGTATTTGAGCTGAGACTTCACTAGCAAGAAGGAATCAGGCACTTGAATAAGTGTGGGATACTTTCAGGTAAAAGGAACAGTAAATGCCAAGGCCCTGAGGTAGAAATGAAAGGGGAACGTTGGCAAGATGAAGAAGAGACCAGATGTGGTTACAACAAGGTTAAGGAGGAAGAGAGTGCTCCATGGTGAGATCAGAAAGATGGTCAGTGACTAGACTGTGAAGGATTCTGTAGCCATGGTGAGGAATCTTCAGATTTTATTCTCTCTGAAATAAGAATTTATTGGATGAATTTAAGCAAAGGAGTGCTGTGATCATATTCATATATTTTTTAAAGAAAAATCACCCTTCCTGAGTGTTACTGTACCTAAATTATGCTTCAGTACATCTGAATTGAGAATAGTTAAATGTGTAGTTCCAGTAATTGGTTTATAGGAAAGAGAAGGAAAGAGGAATACATTTAAATGGACACGATAGGGATATACTCAGCACATCTCTAACTTTGTTCTGAAACTCAGTTTTCCAGCCAAGCAATGATTAATGTAGGTGAAAGTGGTATCTGGAGTAAGATGCAGACAGGTATGGGGTGTATTTCCAAGGTGGAGTGGACAACTTTTGCTGTTGAATTGGGTGCAAAAAGAAAGGAAATGGTGAGAACCAAGGACGACATGTAGGGTTCTGGTTTGGGCATTGAGTAAATGGCTGCCCCATTTACATAAAAAGAACATCTTTTGGAGGACAGATGCCAAAACCACACCTGAAAATAATGGGGGTCCCCCAAAGACAGATTGGTGTTAGGAGTAAGAACAGATTAGGGGGTTGAAGCTTAGAGTCAGGGAGTCTGAGGTGGGAGGCCACTGTGGTGATTCAGGTGAGCAATGCTGAGTGCATTGATTGAAGTAATAGAACTCAGAATGGAGAGAAGGCAAGGGATCTGTAACATATTTAGGAAGAGGAATCAATATGACTTCGCTGGAGGTAGGAAGGAAGGGAGAGGGAAATCTTACAGTGCTTTCAGGTTGGTGGTGAGCATATGTAGGTGGTGAGCAGTTTTACTCCGGGCAGAAACAAGTTTTGTAGGAAAAAGTTAGAAGCCCAGTTTTGGCCACCTGATTTTGAGATGCCTTTAATAGGGATGTCGTGTATGGTTAGACATGAAGGCCTGAAGCTCAAAGGAGAAATATGGACAAGAGCCCTCTGGTAGTGTCAGTGTGAGCAAAATGGCTCACATATTTAAAAAATTTTTTTTTCAACGTTTGTTTATTTTTGGGACAGAGAGAGACAGAGCATGAATGGGGGAGGGGCAGAGAGAGAGGGAGACACAGAATCGGAAACAGGTTCCAGGCTCTGAGCCATCAGCCCAGAGCCCGACGCGGGGCTCGAACTCACGGACCGCGAGATCGTGACCTAGCTGAAGTCGGACGCTTAACCGACTGTGCCACCCAGGCGCCCCAAAATGGCTCACATATTTAAAAGAAGAGGAGAGCAGAGGTCTGGGAAGCACCAATACTTCCAGCTGAGGCATACCAGATTGAAAAGTGATACAAGAGCAGGACTCTCAGAGAGTAATGTACACTGAGGTGGAAAAGAGTTTCAAGAAACAGGACACTACAGTTGGCATCATGCATGATAGTGGGGTCTGTAAGATTTGGATTGGAAAGTATCATTGGACTTGGTCATGAAGAAGCCACTGTTAAATTTTAGCAAAAATCACAGGCAGTGGAAGGCAGGGCTACATTGGGTCAGTCAGTTAATGAGACTTCAGACCTAAAGCAGCCAAAATTTAAGTGAAAACCAAATAGAGATCAGGAAGATCAAAAAGAAAGGAAACATTTCTATCAAGTATCAAGTTATAGATGCCAAAACCTATCTGAATCGTTAGACATTTCCTCTATCACCATTAATAATCAGGAAATTTATTTTAATTTGCTTTATGACATTGGATGGTTCAGATGAGGATTTTATTTTGTAAATTACATTTACAAGTTTGTGATTGGAAACATATTGGAAATCAATCTGCAGGCAGACCTTTATAATTCCAAAGTAATCTCTAACTACTAAATTCATTTGTGTATTTGTTTCTTAAAGAAAAGTCCACCAAAAATGTAGCTGATAAATAATTCTCTTTGCCAAAAATAATAGATGTTTGAGTCATGTTATAGATTTTTGGGGTATATCATTATGCATTTGGTCTGATGCTTGATTAGGGACCACTTACTGAATAGAACAGAGAAAATAGATTGGAAAATTTTAAAAACAGGATATTTTTTAATATCCTGTTTTTTAAATTTTATATTTTTAAAATTTAAATTTAATCATGATATCCCAGTATCTCACATAGAACTAGTTTTTGGAATGAATAAATGGTTAAATTTATTACAAATGCTATAAATAAATGTATAAATAAATGGTTGTGTGTCTAGATAGGCTTGTTGGAACTCTTTTGCTTTCTTCATAGAAATATTTTCCTTCCAAAATTTAATTGGGTGTTTTTGTTTTCAATGTTTTATTTTTATTTTTGAGAGAGGTAGAAAGAGTGCGCACACAAGTTGGGGAGGGGCACAGAGAGAGAGGGAGACCCAGAATCCAAAGCAGGCTCCAAGCTCTGAGCTGTCAGCACAGAGCCTAATGTGGGGCTCAAACTCACTGGGAGATCATGACCTGGGCCAAAGTTGGATGCTTAACTGACTGAGCCATCCAGGTGCCCCTAATTAGGTGGTTTTAAAATATTTTACAATTTACTCAGGTAAAAGCTCTCTAGTCCTCAGACCTTCTTGAGGAAAAGTAAGCTGATTATCATGTGTATTAAAATTTTATTTGTGTTGTTGCTGTTATTTCCTGGATTTCTACTTTGCTTGATACAAAATGACAGTTTAGTCCATTAGCCAATTAGTTAATCAGCTTGTCATGTGGAGGTTTGGAGATGAAAATATAGGCTGGTGTGAAAACTACCTGAAATTGGTCTAAATCCAAAAGTTCCACATTTCCAAATTAAGACATCATTTTGATTTGATAAGAAACTCAAGTTTTCACTTTATAGGTTTACAGTTTCAAGGAAAAAGTTTGGCCTTATAACCTTCACGCATAAGCCTTGGTTAAAGGTACTGAAGTTAGATAATGGAAAGGAAATCATCTCCTAACACTAACAGCATCATGAGTTACTCTCATTTTCTTCAGGCTTATGGAAAAATCATTCTCAAGGCATTCATATTTCACGTTTCTTATTCTCCAGAGTGTAGGCAGTAATCTTATATCTTGAATCTTGATTTCTTTCTCTACACACCAGTACTAACTTGATTTATGGGGTTGGAGAAGTTATGGTATGCGTGGACATCTGCCATTATACTTCATCTCATGAAAAGAGCACTGTCCAACAAGACCTATCCAAAGTGGAATAAAAAACAAAAATCTGAACAGTAACAATAATAACAAATGCAAGTTAAATGTCTCTTACTTTTGCACGGTCCTTGACTATTAGATTCAATCAAATTTCAGGCTCTCCAAAGCTGGCTGCAAAAACCTGCCTTGTCACATTTTATTGCAAATGTTGCTTTCCACCATATCTATGAGAACAGCCCATTGGATCAAAAGAAATAATAATCACTGTATGGGTGACAGTGATTGTTTCATACAGAAAAGCACATAGTACAAACTTGTTGATAGCTGGAATTTGACTACCCTTCCAGTTCTCTCCCCCCGCCCCCCATCTCTTTTTTAATAGACAAATGTCTTTGGAGTCTCCAATTGCTTATTTTATTTTCCTTTCTGTTGCTCTTGCTTGTTACGTATTCAGTGAGTTTCTTACGGAAAGAGTTACTTGCTCAGGTTCATTTAATTCATCATAAAAATTCTTTTTGCATTTAAGTCAAATTGATTCTATTCACAATAATATTTTACCCTTCTTGTAACAGTAAAATGACAAGGGATATTTTTGGACAGACTGTAGTTCGTATGAAAAAGAACTATGAAAGAACGATCTTTTTCAGAAAAATATCACTGGAAGAGCAGAGGCATTTTGGATCTGTAAATCATTTAGGAGAACATTTAGTTTAACCTCCTAAAAGGGTAAATTTGGACCAAAAAGCAAGGAAACAACTTGTAAAAACATCTGTAAAACTTGTTGTATTGTCTAAATGAAAGTAATCATAAGATATTAAATTGCATGATAGTTCTTTATCTTTAAAATAAAAGATTAACGCTATATTTAAAATCTCATCTTGAGAAAAGAATTATAACTATCAGGTAAAGCAGTCTAGAGTAAAATAATTTATAAGCATTCAAAATTTGTTAATCAGTAAATAATGATAATATAATAATGATAATAGTCTTTTAATTATTCCTAATTATTTATTTAATTAGGTAAAGGTTTCTTCTTAAAAAGTAATAGATACTCAAGAGGTCATTTTGCAATGATATGGATTTTTCCCTTTAATTTAAAGATCCTCCACATAAAATATAATTAAATATAATTAATATATTTAAAATTCTTTTTGCCTGGTGACATTTTTTCATAAAACCCTCTAGGACTCATTTGCAAAGCTGCTTTGAAGTTAATTTCATGCAGATCATCCTGATTTGTAGTTGTAGTGAATTATTGTTAAACTAAAAGAAAAAAAGAGCAGAAAAATCCAAATCATCCAAACTTACCATTTATTTCATCTTTTGTTTAAATTGGTTTACTTTAAACCATGCAAGTGATACTAAGTACTTCAAGTCTCTAATAAATTAAACAGACATGATAGAATCTTTCTAAGAATTAATATAGGATACAGAAGAACTGCCGTTTAATAATCCAGGTGTCTTCACCCAAGAACACTTATTAAGATACCTATCACCTCATTAAAATGTTCCTACAAACAAAAACCTCTTCTACAGTGTTCTTTTCCTTTTAAACTGTAATTTGGATAATTGGGGGAAGGGTATTTTCATTACGCAAATACATTCTAGTGCTCACCACAGAGTTGCTTAATTGTCAGTGAATAGGTCAGTGTATCATTCCTCATAAATATTTGAAGTTTTAGTTGAAATCACTTCATGGCACAAATGATAAGCTTCTGTCTTATAGCATAATTTAATTCACTGTGACCACAAGGTCAAATTTACTTTAAACTCTCTATAATGTGTATTTGTGATTGACAATCACCATTTGTTGCGTGGTTGGTAAGGTAGAACTTGTTTTATATCTTGAAATCATAAAGGCATTTTGAAGATCTACATCATTTCAGGGCAAGACAGTTAACCCTGTAAGTATCTCCTTTTTAGAAATAGAAAATTCAGTGAATAAATACTTAGATTGGTGATCTTGGAAGAGAGACCCGTATTGTACAATAGAATGTACAGCACTTTACATTTTCAGATTGTTCATTATTAACAAGGAGTGTGTCTAATGAGCGTGTTAGCTTCTTACTTAGAAAATACACTCAACTTTCAGTTATAGGCTTTTGGACTCTCTAGTTTGTGGATTATCTGCAACAAAATGTTAATCCCAGCCATGATTCCGAGTCAGTTCCTTTGCTCAGGAATTGTAATTCATTTTTAATATTAGCCTTAGGGGTAGAAACATGATTAGAAATGCAGAATAATGCTTTCATTCAAAACCAATTAAAACGACTTCTGGATTCTCCAACATAACGGGTAATTCACAGTGCTGTATTTCTCCACTAGGATAGATTGAGTCTGATGTATTGAAGGATGATTTAAAACTTAGTCACTGAAAGATATTTCAAGAAAACATTTAATTCTAGTTTTTACTGATGAAGAAAATACTTGGTTTTGTGTCTCATTTGAAAAATGAGAAATCCTGTTATATCTTGGCAAAAGAAAAGTTCGGCTTCTTTTTTTTTTTATCTGTAACAAAAGTCATGTTTCATATAAACTATACCATGTTTACCTTAAGCTAGCTATTTGCTGCCCTTGAATAAAGTATCATTTTACAGTATATAGAGAAGCCATCACTTATAAAAGTTATTTATTTGTGGCAGTATTATGTAATCTGGTCCTTTTTTTTTATTTTAAGCAGGAAAAAGAACAGCTGAAAAGAAGATAGTAACAAGAATATTCTATACTGTATTTTGCCAGATCCTTTGGATTTGCTTTTTAAGACATCATCGTGTTTAAAATCAAAGATGGGAAATATTGTTACTCTTTGAATAAGTATGTGGCTTATTGTTTTGTTATGAGTAGGTACATTAGTAGGGAAATAAAACTTGATATCGTAAAAATATTTTAAATAGTTTTCCAGCTGGTGGTATGTGTTCATTTTAGGCTCTGTGCTCCCCTGGGTTAGCAGGCCTTCACTATTGAATGTCCAAGAAGCACTTCTACCATGCAGCCTGCTTGAGTGATAGGAATGTGGAAAGGAAGCCTGGCAGATGTACTTTAAAATTAAGTAAAAAGAACTTAGTCAAATCATATTATTCACCTAGACCTCACTTTGGAACTGACCTTTCTTTCCAGCTGTTTTCCTAATGTGATTGGAATGCTGAGTTAGGAAAAATAAATTAATTCAGTCATCCATTTACAAAATTTAAAAGGTCCAGAAAACTACAATGCAAGTTGTTAAGAACCATTTTATCAGGGAATTTTTTAAAAAACAAAGTCTAGGAAGGACTGTTTTGGTTTGGTTTTTCTTTTTATTGGAATTCCGTGAGTCTATATGCTGCCTCGCTGTTTCCAAGGCGATGCGGTCGGGATGGATTCAAGGGCTTTCTTCTGTAGTGGCATTTATGTTTCTGCATGTCGTATATATAAATTTACAAGAAGATCTCTTTTTATTTTTATTTTTCTTCAATCTTTGCTTATTTTTGAGAGACAGAGACAGAGAACGAGCGGCGTGGGGGCTGAGAGAGAGGGAGACACAGAATCCGAAGCAGGCTCCAAGCTCTCAGCTGTTAGCACAGAGCCCACGCAGGACTCAGACTCACATACCTTAAGATCATGACCTGAGCCGATGCTTAACCCACTGAGCTTAACCCACTGAGCCACTCAGGTGCCCCCAGGAAGATCTCTTGAATGTTACAAATAGTCTGTTGGGGGTAGGAACATTTAAAAGATGTAAAGATTTGTCACCTCTCCCTGTGTATCAGGTATATGCATTTCATTAGTGTGTCAGTCAACAGAATGTCAGTTTCTGATTGAAACCTGCAGAACATTCTTTAAGAACACCATTGGTATTTAATGATGATGATAGAAGGCTGCTCTTTTCCCACCATTTTAGACTTTTAAAAATGGCTTCCTTGCCTTCCAAGAGTGCAGAAGACAAGATGATCTCTTGCCATAAATAATATGTACTATACCAAACTTTTAACTCCATGGCATATTTCCAATATGTTTCATTTTTTAAGGAATCTTCACTTCTTTTGATACCTATAGATGTACTTATGGATAGTCAATGCTCATTTTTGTTCTAACTGCTGAAGTCTAATTTAATTGTAATAGGACATAATAGAGAGGTAGCAAATACAGCCCTTTGAGTCTAGGTTAGCATTCCTCATTCTTAAGGACCTGCAGTTTGGAGGTTCCCTCCCACTTATTTGAAGCCAACCTAGGAGTCCTGAAATTGTGCACTCAGATCCCAACTACTCTGTGGCTAGCCAACCATATTACTATGTTTACCATGAGGTTTGTAAAATATAAGAATGGCCAGACACCAGATATTTTTTAGGGAGTTTTGGGTCAGTTCAATACGAGAAGAGGATATGCATACACCCCTTTTCCACTATTGATCTGTTAACATTGCTAAGTATATGGGAACTTATTTCTTTACAGTAAGTAGTTTTTAAGAAACAAGTTGTTTTTGGAGCACCTGGGTGGCTCAGTTTGTTAAATGTCCAAATCTTGATTTCGGCTCAGGTCATGATCTCACAGTTGGTGAGTTCAAGCCCCTCATCAGGCTCTGTGCTGACAGTGTGGAGCCTGCTTGGGATTCTCTCTCCTCACTCTCTGCCCCTCCCCCCACTCATGTGCACTCTCTGTCTCTCTCACTGTCTCTCTCTCAAAATACATAAAATAAAGCTTAAAAAAATCATTCCAAGTTTTTTTTTAAAGAAGAAAGTTGTTTTATCACTTGATTTGGTTTTATTTGAAAATGCTAATAAAGCATGATATTGAAAGAAAATGCAAAAATTAAAGAAAGAAAAACTTCTAAAATCAGCCATATTCCCATAACCTAGGTAAAACCACTATTAAAATGTAGATGGTATGTGTTCTTCTAAAGAAATGCATTCTTATTTACATGTATGTATATGTGTACTACAGAAATGTAGGTACCTGATACATTTAAGTACGTAGTAAGAATCATTTATTTATACAGTACTACACATTCCTTTTTTAAACCTCACATTATATCATGTTTTTTAAGCCAGTAAAAATTCTTCAAAAACATAATTTAATGCCTGCGTAGTACATGATTCTGTTTAATGCATTTTCATTCATTTACCCGTTCTCCTGCTATTGATTCCTTAGAGCTTTATAATTAATGGAGATGCTTGCATTTTGAATATTATTGCAATGCTTTAACATACATATTTCCATTTCTTTCTGCCTTATTCCCCCATTGCCCAGAATGACTGTGTGTACTTGTCTGTTAATTTCAGGATCGCATATGTAGACTTAAATCCCAAAGGCATTTCTCAGCATGCAGTTAAAAGGGCAAGCCTATTAACTCTGAGAAAATATTTTAATCTGAGGATTTTTCAATTAAAGGAAAAGAGCTTATAGAAGTTAATTTTGATGCAGCATGTTTGATCTTTTACCTTATTTGTCTGTTAATTTATGGACGCAATTCATGCAAAGGCAAAACAAAAGTATAAAGGGGAAAGACAGAAAGATAGATAAGTGCTAGTTTTGTTTGCTATTCCTTCAGTCTACTCTTTCCCCACCATCCCATAGTAGTTTTTATTTTAATATCTTGATGCTTATCATTTCATACTCTACAATAGTCTTATATAAATAAAGAATTAAATAAGGCTTCCCACTTGCAGTAAAGAAAATCTGGTGTCTTATTTGTATTATACATTCTCCCCTACTCTACTCATATATCATGGTCAACTCTATAGTTAAATGTATGTCTGTAATTCATTCTTTTTTATAGCACATAATACCCATGAGTAGCAGGTAAGGTTCAATCTTTCTATTTTATGCCCACTGGCTCCTGGTGCACTTTCACTTCCACCAGCCAACATCTGCTCTCTGAGGGACTTGGCTCCAGATGCCAGAATCTGATTTATATCCCATTGGTGGAGCCTGGAACTGACAGGTGCAGGGGGTCTGTCTAGGCTGACCATGACCCCAGTAGCCTCCATAATCTCTCTGTACAACTCAACCAGTTAGCTACTATGGGTCACTGCTTGAGACTGCACACTGGCCTCCCTTCCTTCTGTGTCCCCCTTCCTTACCTGCTTTTCCTAAAGCACATCCAAATAAGTCAGTTTACATGAATCCTGTTTCAGGGTCTGTTTCTAGGGAATTCAATCTAAGACATCTAGTATGCATTATGATTTCTTCCATGTTAATGGACATTTAACTAATTTATAGTTTTGGCTCTTGCAACCTTTCCTTCAATTTTCAAACTTCTATAAACATCCTGACATGCAGCTGTTTTTGCTGTTGTTGTTGTTGTTGTTGTTGTTGTTGTAGGATAGAAGCTTCCTAACATTGAGCTGTTGTCGTTTTTAAATTTTAATAGACAGATCCAGAAGAGGGGTCCCTGGGTAACTCAGTTGCTTAGGCATCTGACTTTGGCTCAGTTCATAATCTCACCGTTTGTGGGTTTGAGCCCTGCATCAGGCTCTCTGCCATCAGCACAGAGCCCATTTCAGGTCCTCTTGTCCCCCTCTCCATCTGCCCCTCCTCAGCTTGTTCTCTTTCTGTCTCTCTCAAAATAAATAAATAAGCTTAAAAAAAAATAGAGCCAGAAGAAAACACATAAAAATGTTGGCAGTAATTCATACTCCCTCCAGCAACAGATGAGTGTGCCTGCCTGTACCCTTTTCCTATACCCTTAATCACACTGAGTATTAACAGTTTTTTAAAATTGCCCCTAATCTAATTAGTCTGAAATGGTTTTTGTTATAATTTCCGCTTACCTGATTACTAGAGAAGTCGGGCTTGCTCTCGTATGTGGGTTTTGTTTGTAGTGCTCTGTTTTTCCATTTGCATTATCTTTGTAAATTGGTAGTATATTTCATATTGGGTGTGCTACCTTTTTCCTAAAAATTTTCAGGATATGTTTGTGTTGGGATATCTGAAATCTTTGTATACATATATGCTAAAACTATTTTCTTGTAGCTATTTGTTTAGACTTTGTCTCAAAATTCATTTAGAAGGAGAGACATATCAAAATACGGAGGATGTTTCTAAGGAAACATCCACGTTTGGGAACGGTGCCTGCCCCTTCGATTCCCAGCGTATTGACGTACACATTTGTGAATCATATGCATCATCCCTATTTGGGTCATTGTGCACAACTTGAGTAAATGCAGACTGTCCTATTTATAGGAATACGCTTTAGGAATTCCCACAACAAAGCTTTTAGCATCGGTCCTGCAGGCTGTCCCACTTCCAGCTTTGTGCTTCACATCGAGACATGACAGGAAACGGATCAGAGGCCTGGCTGTTCAAGTGTGTGGTTATCAAGCACTTGTAAGAAAATGAGCTTCCACCAGAAAACGTGAGAGGATCAACTCCATTGTGCCATTCAGATCAACTCATTTACACCCTTCAAAAGAGACGTGAGCTCCAAAGTTAAATTTTAGGCTTGAATTGTCTGTTGTGATGGCTTATATTGATTAAATGATCAGGTGCCCACATGCACACACACACACACACACACACACACACACACACACATACACATGCACACATGCCCACCCACCCATCCCACTCTATTCCATTCTCTCCTGTGGCTAATCTGAGCAAAGAAATAGAAACGTTCTTTCCTACACTTCTTGCTCCCTTGCGCTGTTCACCTTTCCTTTCCTTTCCAACCCATTCGTTAATCTTTCTGTATGACTGTGCCTTTCTTCTTACTTTCAATAATTAGAAATATAAAGATATATATTGTTCAAAACAAATAAATGGCTATATAATTAACAGATGTTTTGTGAAGTACCCTTTGTCTTTAGAATAAAGTGTTAAAATGTCTAATAATATTTAAGTTAAGGATTTCTGTTTCTAGTTTGTAGCCCCAATGGTAGAATAATTAAGTGCTGTGGTCCCACATTTATGGAGGTAATCTTTTAAATCTCCAAATTCCTCAAAGCTTCTTTGGTCTTGGTGTTGTCAAACTTGATTTTTATTGATCTCTACATTTCAATTCACGCACATAAAAACGCTTTTTCCCCGCATCGTAGGAAAGGAGCAAGCCTGTGATATATACGTTTCCTAATTAAAGCTTAAATCTAGTTCCCAGCACTTGTGCTTGTGAAATGTTAGAACCACATAGTGAAATATTTTTAACTTTTTCCATCCATCACACTGGTTTTTAGGTTGCTGGTAATGTCAGCCAGAAAAGTATCTGAATTAAGAGCATTTTTCATAGAGACTTCTACTATACTTCTTAAATGGGTAAGTTAGTATTAAAGATATCACTGGAATTTATCCCAAAATGTAATTGAATTTTTTATTGGTTTTAGGATACAGTTCTTAGTTCAGTTTGGATATGAAGCATAGGAAGTAAAATATGTGGTGCAAGTTGGCGTCAGAACAGCAATAAAATTTTACAAAGAAACTAGATCTTTTAAGAAGTCAAACCATTTGCCTGAAGATACTACCCATTTGGCATTTTAATGGACAGCTTGGTGGATATGTGAATGACGATGGCAGTGCTAGGTGAGAATATATGGAGTGATACATTTTGGCAAACGATTCATTTTTTCATAAGGTGAATAAAAAAATCTCCTGCTTGGGTACCTGATAGAGTTAGCTATTCTGCCACTTTATGGCTATTTGGGCAAAACTACTATTTCATTATAGCTAATAGTTTTTACTTTAAAAATTTCACCATGGTAATTTATATCCCTCCCCAAACACTCTTTGTTTTCAATGGGACTTTTTTTGTTTTTGTGTGGCACAACTTTTACGAAACTAAGGTTATTGTTTTAAAAATTTTTAATTAATAATTTATTTTGAGAAACAGAGCATGAGCGGGGGAGGGGGAGAGAGAGAGGGAGACACAGAATCTGAAGCAGGCTCCAGGCTGTGAGCTGTCAGCACAGAGCCCAACGCAGGGCTCAAACCCACAAATGCAAGATCGTGACCTGAGCTGAAGTCGGATGCTCAACTGACTAAGCCACCCAGTCACCCCTAGAGTTATTTTTTTAATATGACAACAATGAGGGACACAGCTTTTTGGATGATTGATAGTAAAATGATACAATAGCAAATGATGAACAAATGTGAGGTATGAATATGTGCCTGGTATTTTGCCCATTCCTTTATAAAACATCATAATGTTTGTTCCTCAAAGCACCCATGCGCACCAGATAGTATAATTATCCATTTTATAGATATTAAGGAAAAAAAAACAGGTTAAATTACCTGTTCAGAAGTTTAGGACCTTCTGAAATATAAATTCTTGGGAAAGGAAAGTTAATGCTTTTTGGTTCCTGCAGTAACTCTAACTGCTCATCACTACTTTCTCCACTTTTCTTGTGCAAGGAAATAGTTAACAGCATTCATCCTGAGCAGGAGCCATTGTAACTAAAAATAAATGGTGAAATCCATTAACTTCTAAGTAAGGAATTATACAGTCTGTAGTAATTTGTACTATTATTTCTTTTTAATAAACCCTGTCTTCATCACAGAAAGGTGAACTTAAGCCTAGCTATGGGTCATAATATCTACACTTCCCAGTGTGAATGATTAAATGTTTGGGTTTTATTCTGAGCATGGACAAGTGCAGTTTCAGCATTTATGGAAAGGTATAAACTGTGAATTTAAAAATGAAGTCTTACATATAAATACTAGTAAGTCTCTGGGTTCTTTTGTCACTTAATGAGAGAGGGTGAGAAACTTGCCCTTGAGGAGCCTAAGTGGGAGCTAGGGCACAGGTGAGAGGGGGTCATTCTTGTTTGTTGTATATACTTGCCTTGGCAGCCAAGGTTTAGGAGTCCCTCTTCTCCTTGCTAGTGGGAGAATTTGAGGCCAGACAGTGAGTTGATTATTTTGGTGAACTCACTTGGCAGATGACATAGATTATGATTTCACTTCCTATTCAGGAAAGTAATGTTAGTCGTATAGACTTATGTCACAGGATGTGATTTGTTAGATTACTTCTGTCTTTGTTGTGGAGATCAAGGTTATGGACTTGTAAAAGTGCAATGTTCTATTGGCTGTGAATTACCCAAGGTTTATTTTCATGGCGGTTGATGGCCATGAAATCTTTCAGCTTAGTCTCGTCTTCTGACTGATAGCTCTGTTGCTCTCAGGATCCTTCTCCTCATGGAGTTGTGGCCTCTCAGTAACCATAAAAACCAGAATAAAGAAGACAAAAATAATTTGGCTTACAGTTTCTTAACAGGTTTTATTGGCTGTTTACCATTCCTTACTGTATAGAAGTCTTGTATTGTCCCAGATCAAACACACCCAGAATGAAAAGCATTCACAAAGATTATCTCTAAACTTGTGAATTTGCCCGTCCATTCATCTCATTTCCCTTCCACATTAAACTCTAGTCCCTGCATCCAACCATCATTTCAGCATGTATTTATCAAATGCTTTCAGCATGTCAAGCATGCCATGGGTTCTGGAGACACAGTGACTTAGACTAACCATATCCCCTTACACTTGGAGCTCATATTCTAGTGAGGGGAAGACAGATAACAACATATAAACAACCAGGAAGCAAGATAACTTCAGATAGTAGTAAGGCTACAGAGGTAATAAAGCATAGTGTGCATAGAGATGGTTGGGCTGGCTAAAAGGTTTTTGTGGTCAGGGGAGACTCAGAGGAGGTGATATTTGACATGAGATTTGAGTGATGAGAAGGAACCAGGTGTGAGAAATTTGGAGGAAGAGCTTCCAAGCTGCTGCCATGGAAAGTTATGTAGTGTGTGCACTGCACAAAGGCACCTAGCCAAGGGGAGAAGGAGGGCCTGAAATCTTATGCTTCTCTTACATAACATACTGTCAGGTATGGGGCTGAATCTTCCCAGAGATTAGTGGGATTTTTGTTTGTTTGTTTAAACCACAAAAGCTGTTCTTTTTGCTAAGCTAAGTACCTAAGGAGATTATTTCCACCAGGAGTTTTGTGGGTTGTTTGTTTTTTTGTTTGTTTGTTTTTAGTGTAGATGGTTTCATAGGCTAGTGTGGACTTGAGTTAATTAGGTGTGTAAGGTTGGCCTGTTAGCAGGTAAGGCTGGAGTAGAGTGTAGGAAGTAATGAGAATAGAGTGGTGGAAGGTGAAGTTAGAGAGGCAGGTAGGAACCAGAACATGCAGTTTTGTAAGGGGTTTGGATGGTATTCTAAGTACACAGAGGCTATTGGAAGGACTTATTCCAGGATATGATAACATATCCCATAACATAGTAACTATGTTTTAAAAAGATTACTGTGACATGTAAGGTGGAAGAGAGAACCTTACCAGGACAGAAAACTTACTTGAGCAATATTCTATCCAATGGCCTTGTCTCCTCTTCTGATAATCAAAATAGGCCAAGACTAGAATCTTGCAGTGGCTCATGACAAAAAATAAAAATATAAGAATTCTATATTCAGAAAGCATGCATTTTCCATCTTTCCCATCTATAGCCTGTGTACACAGCTCATTTGTTTGACAGTGATATTCCAAATTGATGGAAATGAAGGAAATGCATGAATGCCATTTGTTTTCAGGAAAGCCAATCCACATTAAAAAGTACAAACAAGTCTGTGGGGAAAAGGTAGATTTGACTATAATCTCAGTGCTTTATTGCCAACTCTGGGTAGAATTGGATTATAAGATTATTAATATAAGGTATAATTATAACTTGTATATGATAAAGTTTTCCAATATGATTACACTCATAAGGAAATGTTGACAAGTTTCTCATGAAAACATAGCAGGTTGGCAAAGTGATGAACCTGGGATTGTGAAACACTGATGCCATGAAATCTTTAGTGAAATCTCAAGAGCAAGTACATTGTAATTACCTAAAAGAATTAGGATTGAAGTGCATTATATAGGTTTATTTTGTGAAAATCAAGTATTACACTATAGGACTGGGGGATTATTTACTGGCATTTGATGCCATCTAAGATGACCAATCGTTTTCCCTACAATGATTATGAGCTTTATAAGAGGAAGACTCTCATAGATATTTTGGAACTTAATGTTTCAGAGTGTCACAGAATTTGTGTTTAATGCTGTTTTTTGGAGACAGATAAAATAAGGCATTAAGTACTTTAGGTTTAACAAGAGAGAAGAAGAGTTTAGTGATCTGCTCTTAGCTTTGGAGGAAGGAAATGGAATAAAAACAGCTCAAGTCAGTGGGTTTTAACTCTTTCACTCCGCCTTTCCCCTTTCCTTAATACATTTGAAAAGATCTGGCCCAGTAAGAGTCTATTTAAGGATCAGTTCCCTATTCACATTATCTCAGGGAAAGTGATAATATGGGCAGGCCTGTGTCCTGAATTTTAATGTATCCCCATCTCCTCTCACACCCTGCTTGGTGAGGAGAGGTAAGGTACAAATAGTCCAAATACACTAAAGAGTGTAATAACCCTACAGAACTCTGTTACATAAAGAGAAAGAACCCAGACTGGGTACTCCAAAGTGAACAGATGTGGCTGGTTAATTCAGTTGCCCTGACCAAGCGATTAAGGGAATTAAACCTGGCCCGTTTCATTACGCTGAGTATCCTTACACCCACTCTTCTTTCCAGATACAGTGCTGCTTGGAGTCTAAGAGTTATCATTGAAGACCAGGGTGAAACCAAACATTATCAATCCCAGATGTGACATTTCACCTTTTCCCCTAAATAAATGCATTTGTAAATGTGGGTAGTTTCTGCTGGGTCTACCTAAATTAATCCCTTTTAGAAAGGGTACATAAAAACTGTTGTAGCTTTGCTTTATGATTTAGCTGTCTACTGTAAGGGTTTAAAATTTTATATAAACCATCGTTATACAAACCTCTTCTCTAGCTTTAATGCAAGGCTTTCCTGGGTATAGTTTACTGTTTATATATAAAGCGTGTAGGTGGTTTAAATGTTTTTCTAGCACATACTAGGCTCTCAATAAATATCTTTAATTAGTGAATGTAAGAATGAATGGATTCATTTATCTTACTGGTTTCCTGTTAATATTTTGAAAAATCTAAATATTTTTGGTTATTTCAGTGGCTGAAATAAAAATGATTTTTTTTCCCTCAAAATACTATGCTCTTCTAAAATGTGATGGAAGTATGGGGAATGCAGTAACTCTTTCTAGTTCTATCTTCGCAGAGGGGAACATTTACGATCATTTTTAGATTTAAGTAGGTGTAGTAAAAATTATTTGCACAGTGATATTTTAGCATGCAGGTGTTTGGCTGAGGTTCCAGCCTGGAAATCACTTTTTAAACATAGGCATTTGTGCAAAGAGCATATGGAACTTCATTATCAGAGCATAAGAATATATTTTGTGGTACGTTTTACTATATATTCATATACTTGCCAGGAATACTGGACGGTCCTGAATTATTTATAAAATGAAATAGAAAAAATTGTTACCCATCTCTTGTACATTTGTTAGTTCATAAGACAATACATGACTTCTATAAAGTATTTACAAATTGTTGTCTGTTCATTTGTTCGGCATCTTTTCATTTCACAAGGACTGTTCATGGTAAGAATGGTCCAAGTGGCTAAATCAAGTAATTATGCTAGAAGGACAAGATGTAAGTCCCCCCCGCTCACCCACCTTGGATTTAAATAGACTATCGTTAATTTACTAGTCTGTAATGTAGAGTCATCATGGTATTAACTCCAAACATACTAAAGGCATTTCTTTTTCTGTCTCTTGTACCAATTTGCTTTTCTGTTTTCTGCCCTGAATAATCCTCAGAGGCATACAAAGCAAGGAGAGCTCCAGTGAGGGAAGAGATGGAAACCTCCTGCCTACTTTCTTTCTGTGTAGAATCATTAGTACACTCTGTTAGTCCATTGACCAATGCCATGTCTCATGATAGTCTGTTTTATTTCTGTTTTTGAGTGTGTTACAAAGGAGATGGGACCAACATTTAAAAAAAAAAAAAAACAATTTTTGATGATTTAGATAAAGTAAAAATCACCTAAATTGAGTTTATACTGGCAAAAATAGTTTTTATTCTAAATGTTGGGTTGAATGAAATATTGATAAACCTGAGCCAATTCTTGTCTGATGAAACTTATGCCCTGAAACCCAAGTGAATTCACTTGCTATGGCTATAAACTCTCTCCTGGTTATTGTAACTGTTCTGGGAAGATGGGAAAAGGAAGAGGTTTCAATTCTTAGTAATATCATCACTTATCCTAATGAGGTCACAATAGATTACCCCTATGAGAGCAAGACACTTTTATTGACTTCAAAGCGTACCCAATTACTACCTAATGAGAAAATAGCATTTGGTGATACCACAATTCCAAGAGATTATTTGTAATGGATACTTATTCAGGATATCAGTTAGCTGCCTGACAGTGATGCCTTAGATCCAGATACCTACTCATGCCCCAAACTGAAGTCCCCCAGCTTCTTGTCACTCTCTCCTCCCCCAACCTTGACCCTGTGAGGTAGCAAATATATACGTTATGGGTATTTCCTTCAGAGATTTTGATTGAGTGGTAGGTATCTTTCCCTTCTGGTCTTATTACAAGCAAAAATTCTTCATCTTGAATATTATACTTGTGGGATTTTTCCTGTCTACTGAGATGAAAAAAATATATTCCAACTAGGTTAATTATGACAAATTTCTAATCCAGTATTCTTGTGCTCCTTTGGCCATAAAGCTGAAGAACACCAAGGGAAATATGAGTTACTTATCTGGAAACCCTGCAATATAATTATTTATATTGCATTAGGGAAGTTATATACTGTTTACTGAATTACTATATGTACTATATGTATATTATGTATACTGTATTTATAAACATTGGATTCATAGCCCATATTTTATAAAATATTAGTAACTATGTTCATTTTCTAGACATTTTGTCCCATGGAAATCAATATTCATGGATATCAATAATAGTAACTAACATTGATTGAATACTTACTGTATGCCAGATACTTGATATATTATTTCATGTAATCCTCAGGGCAGCACTGTGAGATAGATATATTCTTATCCTGAAATGTAGAGGAGTGATGCTTCTGGCTGTCAGGAATGGTATGATTGAAATTGGTAAAAGCACTAAGGACATTTTGTCTTATGTAACTGGTAATTGACCAGATATAGCAGACTCAGGCAGGTTCTGGTTAGAGTTCTATCTTACTCTTTTTGTCATTCTCAATCTGTCCTAATCTCTGCATCAGCATTAACCTTGGACTATTTTCCCTAATGCTTAGAAAAGAGCTGCCAAGACTGACTGAAGCAAAATAACTTTCTTGTTTATGTCCAGGGTAGAAAGAGCAACTAGCTCCTTTTTAGTCTCTGGAGAAGGGAAGAATTCTCCATGAAACCTCTATAGCAAGCCTTCATTCAAATCACATTGGCCGTTCCAAGTCTCATGCCCATTCCTGTACCAATCACTGGTAAAAGGGAAGGGGTTACTATGATAAGTTTATACAAATCAGAGTTCATGCCTGAACTTGGAGGTGGAGTCAGCTCTCTTTTCCCCTTTCTTTGATTACAATGGGAAGGTGATAAGTGAACACAACTGGGATCCCAAGAAGAAGAAGGAAAGTGTGAATGGATTCTGGGTAAAAATGACTGTTTACTACAGAGGGATTAGGTAATACTTAAGGCCTTATAGCTACTTACTAGTGGTCCCTAAACTTAAAATCAGTTCTGTTTCATTTCAGAAGCCCAGGCTTCTATACTGTCTTTTGTGATGAATATCAGGGCTTATTTTTTTTTGAGAATATATTTCTAATAAAACTTCAAAAATAGTCTGTGCAACCTCAGGGAAGTCATTCTCTCCTGGCCTCAGTTTCCCTATACATACAAAAAGAGTAAACAAATATTTTAGGCTTTATGGACCATGAGGTCTTTATCACAGTTAACTACTCAACTCTGCCAAGATAGTATGAAAACAGCCACAGATGACATATAAATGGATGGGAATGTTCCAGAAAACTTCCCTTACAATAACAGGTGATAGCCTGTGGATTCTGTTTTGCCAACCCCTGAATTAGAGGCCCAACTCTAAAGTTGCAAGCTTCTGATTTTATATATTAGCAGCAATTTTAATATATATTTTTAATGAGAAACGTTTATATTAGCTGAATTTCTGTATTTGAGCAAAGATCTAAGAGAGATTAAACTTCATAATTGCTAAAACTTTATATTGTGAATTTCCTAGTGTAAAATTTTAAAATTTATTTTCAATCATATGAGTACATGCAGAAAATTTGTGGTATTTTGGGTTACTACAGCAGTCTAGAAGCCTTTTCCCCTGGAATCTGTTGAACTTGTGAAAGTAACATTCCTGTCTTAACTGGCATGCTAACCTGTTGAACATGGCAACAAATCAATGTCAATAAAAGTAGATAAAGGGCCGAGGAAAATCGAAAATGTGGGAGAGACCCTTAACAGCTAATCAACATATGATTATCCGGTGTTTATCTTATACAAAAAGCAAAATTGTTCATAGAAAATAACATCGAATAGTCTTTTAAGTTTCTTAATCTTCTTCATAACGCATTCTTAATTTTAAAAAGTGCGAGTAGATTAAAGGTATAAAAACCACTCAATCACCTTCATTAACATTAAATGAGCTACACTGCATATAAGAAGGCTTGTTCAGTCAATTTCCACTGAAATAATATATTACAATTCTTGTTACTCCAAGAGTAAGATAAATTCATTTTAGTGTTTCATTTAAGTGGGTCAGTGTTCTACCCAAAAGAAAGAGGAGGTGCTCAACCTAGCACTACCGACAACAATAAAGCTAATTATCAGAGAACTTGATACCTGAAAAGCCATCTCACCTGTATTTTTTAAATCTCACTTAAATATATATATTTAATATAAAAGTAAGAAAAATACATTTAAAATAATATATAACACAAACCAGACATCGTTTTTGAGTCACTGCATGAAGAAATTAATGAAAGTTCATTATCATCATAATGTATTTGATGTATCTCTTTGCCTCTACCAAGAACAGTAATTCATGTGAAATAAAGACTTTCATCGTAGGGAAGCATGCCAGTAAACACTCATTTGTGTGTCTACATGTATAATATTGCAAATAACATGCGAGGACATGAGATTTCTGCATCAATCTAATCTCTATGTCTCTATTCACACTCATTGCTGTGGAAATACTTTGGGGAAAATAGAGTGTCTAAGGCAAAGAAAAGTGAAAGAAACTTTACGGATGATGTGAAGTTTTAAAGAGGGCAACCATGAGATAGAAGTCTGGGAGATTATGCGCAACTTAGTTGCTCTTGAGAAAAAAAATTAATGCATTCTTGTAGCTTCAATCCTCACGTGTGTAAAATAAGACAAATAATACCTTTCCTGGCTGCCTCAGAGGCTTGTTAAAATCAAATGAGATAATACAAGTGAAATGTTTTGTAATCTAATGTGGTTGTATGGAAATGAAGGGTTTAAAAAGCTTGTCCAAAGTAGATCCTTCTGAAGCCTAGTCAGTACATTAACTACAAGCTCTGCCTTACTATTTTCTTCCTGTTTTTCTCTTCCCTTTGATTTACCTTGCCTAAGTTCCATGAATCACAGGGTTAGATTAAGGGGTATTCTCTCTTATGTATTCATCCATTCATCCATCCATCCATCCATCCACCCATCCACTTATTCACTCAGCATTCATTTTCTGCCACTTAGTGGGATTGGTGTGAGTCTCCAAAAAGTAGTGGTGATTCAACAGTCCTGATGGATGTTTTTCTGATGGGAAAGGGCCTTGTGGAGAAATCTATGTAGGTGAGGTCAAAGAAGAACATGACTGGCTAGCTATTTGCTTTGGTTAGATCACTGAGTGTGTATCAAAATGGGCCGGTATGTTTGGTTGTGGAGAGATTGTGAAAGATCCTGCCGAGCAATTTGGGCTTTTTTGTGGAAGAAACAAATAGCACAGGTTCGACAAATTTAGACTACTTGCATGATGATTTTGGAGTTCTCAAGTCCTCAAATCCAGAGTAAACTAATTTAACAAGGCTTCTTCTTAAGGAAAAAAGAAAAAGAAAACGAAAAAAGAATTGTGTGTAAGGCCAAGAGCTAGTAGGTAATTTACCGAATTCTAGAGCTTTGAAGATGGGAGATGGCATAGGTCAGGGGAGGGGCTGGGGAGTGAATGATGAGAAATGGAGGAAGAAAAATCAAATATGGGAGAGTATAAAAAGATTTTCCCTATTTCTAAACTTTACCTAGATTTGGCCCTGTACTCTGAATAAGGAATAGTCACCTAGTATTAAAGTTCTTTATCTTCTGGCCCATTCTGTCATGTAACCACATATAATGCATCCTCTATGGGAAAATTATTCCAAGTAAGATTTTACTCACAAACACTTCTGGAACATAATGTATCTGTGAGTAGGTAGTCAACATTGGGTGTAGGAGAAACTGTGCTCTGTGCCCCAAGGCACCTTTTAGAAGTCAACATTCTATATGCCTGATGCCTCAAGTGACTGGAAATCATTTTGGAAGTTACAGAGTAGTAAGAAAGCTAGAATGAAACTTGTCAATACTTTTTCCTCTTCTCTCATTCTGTAGCCGAGGAAAGAGATTTGCAAATGTGCAGGACCTGTGTATATCTGTGCTTGGTCTGCCCAAGCTGTCCCTGTTGTAGGACTATGAGCAAAGGGTGCCCACTAGGTAGAAGAAAGGAAATCTTAACGAACCTTTCCAAAATGGGAGAAACAAGTTATATCAGTCGTTTCATTCCTTTGGACCTCAATTTATTACCTGAAAAATAAGGAGTGTAGACCAGATGGGTTGTAAGAGCCCTCTTTAGGAAGTGATTGAGTCTTCGTTTTGGAGATGTGGGTGTTTGTTGGTTTAAGTTTGAGGCAAGGTGAATTGCTTCCCTGTTTACCAAAGTTTGCTAATGGCTGACTTCTAGGGAAGCACCCAAGAAAAAGATGAAAGTTTATATATATCTTATTGGCTGCATAAAGAGGTCTTTTTTGAAAGAGGTATTAAAGGGATAGAGAGCTCCCTTAAAAGAATACCTAAACTTTCTTCTACTTTAAAGTGCAAAAGTGGCCTATGCCCCATAACCTTTCACATGAAATAAGGTAGGCAGGTGAGTTTTCATGTGGGAGTCAGGAAAGAATGACTTTTTCTTTGATTTGGGGGAAGGGATTATATCTCTCAGTTAAATTTACTCAAATGATTGCTGCAGAATGAAAATACAGTAGTACAGGAAATTAATTGTGGTAAAAATTTAAAATGCTATAAAGAACTGTGTTAATTTAATTTCCCGTTACTTTGTGGAATGCACAGAACATAAAATTCACAGAACGACTCATAAAGCCAGTGCCATACTTTACTCCTCTGACTGTGAGGCTATAGTCTCACCTTCATGTTGTTCTACTTTTTTTAAAAAAAGTAATTTTTTTTGAAAGAAAGAACATTTTTTTTTGTCTTCACATACAAATGGCAGCACAGATTATACCATATGTTGCCCTTTGGGGTCTGGGAAATCTTTGTTCATGAATATACACCTGAATCAAATTTCTCTGGCTCAGTTTTCTATTAAGCTGATGGCTATTTTTCCTAGAGTTGCCTATCTTTGAGAGGTTCCTGTCCATTGATTTTTTTTTTCTTGAAAGATTATGGAGTAGATACTCAGGCTCTAGGGCCAGAACATCTGGATTAGAATTCTGATTCTGCCATATACTAGCTTCATGACCCTGTGCAAGATACTTAACTTCTCTGTGCCTCAGTAGTTCATCTGGAAAACGAGAATAATCAGAGTACCAACAATTCATAGAAACGAGAGAGTGAAGTAACTTAATGTGTATAAAGCACTTAGAACAAGACCTGATACATAGCACGTACTTGGTGTACTTAACTCTGTGGATCTATTTTCAGAATGAAGGGGAGTTCCTTGCATTTGAGGAAGCTTGATACCCATTTGTTAAAATAAGACCCCAAAGAAACAGAAACACAGCAATTGAATAACAGACTCCAAAGAGGTGGTTTGAATTGAATACCCAAATGAAGTGGCCATTGCCTTTCAACAAGGCAGGATTTATTTTGCAAATTTGGTGATGAATCTGTCTTGCAAATTTGCTTCACACATGTGATTGCCAGACACAATAGAGGATGAACAGTAAATTTGAATATTAGAGTAAACAACCAATCATTTTTGGTATAAGTATGCCTCGTGATTCTCAGGACATTCTTATGCCAAAAGATTCATTGTTTATCTGGAATTCAAAAAGACTGAATGTCTTGTAGACTTATTTGAGAAATCTGGCTGTTCAATTCACATTGTGTCTTTATGAAAGTGGGTATTAGTCACTTCTAAAATTTGAAAGATAAAAATGTAAATTCTCAAAGTCTTCTGGTAAAACTGGACCTTGGTGGCAATAACAGGCTGAATACTTACCTTCTCCCATCACCTGAGACATGCACCATCCAGTAGCCTCAATCCTTCCATTACTCATTGTTCTCTTCTGTCCCCTCTTCCCTAATATACATGACTCTCCTGGAGGGCTTTGGCTTTGGAATCCTCACTCTAGTGGCTACATAGGCATTTGGAGTATTAATATATTTTGTTCATTTCAGTATGAAAGTTTTTAATGAAGGTTCAAAAGTGCATTAAATTAGTAAAGACAAAAGTACAAATCTGTTTACTCTAATATTTGTTGATACTATTCCAAGACATCATGTAGCCACAGGAAAGCATTTTCCTTGGAATTATGATATACTTATCACATCCTCTAAGACTTTCTACATACTGGCCCTCTTTAATGTTCCATCTCCCTTCAGAGAATTTTAGCTTCTGAGACTCTGGCCACTGATAGATGAGTAATAATAATTCTAACATTCTTCACTACTGGGTTCAATCCAAGGACAATGACAGGAATTCTTACACCGCCTTGCAACTAAACTTTATTAGCAATTTTCAGCTTACTGTGTTTTAATGCATGGCATTCTGAAGTAGTTAAAATGAAATGGAGGGTATTAACTTACATTAGTAATATTTTGAATTATGCTTGGTTATATATGTGAAGAGTATTACTCACATATACCTGTCACAGATGAGAAAGGCACATACCTGGATGAATGTAATTCTTTTATTGGTTTTTGTGGACACAAACCATCACAGCGTTCTTTGAATATCTCTTGAGATTCAGAGAAATTAGATGTGATATTAGTACTATGAACTGACTGTGTGAGTGTAAAAGTGTAGATGATTTTTAAAGGTAACATGCATCCAATAAAAATGTTATTTCCCCCCCTATATCCCTATAGGATGGCTATTTACTCTTACACTGTTGACCAGAATGACAACAGAATCAGAGTTAATGAATTAAAAAAGTCTCTTTTGAAAGCCACCCACTGTTATCTTTTCACTGTTATGCACCCCAAGAGAATGAGAATGCACCTTATAGGTCCAAAATAGAAATTGCAACACAGAGGTCTTCAAATTATTATCAGGAAGCAAATGAGCCACATATTAGCATATGTCTACAAGTGTAGCTTTAGCTGCATTTTTCTGTTCTTCTTTTGGGATGGAAAACATAATTCCCTTAGTGAATTATCCTCTGGTCAACAATTCTAAAAGCAAATTACTCATGAAGGCTTGCTAATGGGAAATACCGTTAGCAAACAAATACATATTTATGTATTGGAATTTAAAAAAAATTCACAAGTCCTGCATTTCACTCAAGGAAAGCACATTTAATTTAAACTTTAATATATCCACATTTCTAACTGAGGTAATAGGTTATTCAAATAAATGAACCAGCAATCAAATTAGCCTTAAGAACAGAGATTTACCAGAATTGAATATTAATCAGTATTCTAATTATTTCCCCTCAGTTTTAGTCATTAGCTGTAAGATTTTGAAAAAAGGTATCTTAAAAACTTGGTAGACTACTTGAAAATTAAACCTCCATGGTTATAATTTGTTGTTAAATACTATATGTGCATTCTTTTATCCATTGAATAGTTACTGAGGTCCCCCTATTTGCTGGGTGGGAGAGTGGCTCAAAGACACAAGTAAGTCTCTTCTGGAGTTCCCATTCTAGTGGGAGGTACCTAAGGTAAATAATAAACAAGAGGTTGTCAGAAGGTGTCAGGAGTATGAAGAAAATAAAACAGAGATGGGAGTGAGAGTAAGCGTCAGGGCTGGCCAGACTACTGGATATTATAGAGTCAGGTTTGGGCAGGAAAACATGGGCAACAGACCAGAGCTATCCACATAAGGCTCTGTGCTATGAGCTTTGTAGGCAGAGGCAACAGCAAATATGAAAATTGTAAGGTGGTACTAGTCTGGCTATTTCAAGGGGCTGTAAGAAATCATTGTGACTGGATGCTAGTGAGCCAGAGGGACAATGGTGAAGATGAGGCTGACAGGTAAGGGACTATACCATGCAGGGACATCCATGCATACACTCTTCCATCCAGGACTCCCAGATTCACCTTTCTATAATAGCTGAAATCATTCCACTACTTCCTCTTTGAAAATCTTTCAGTCTCTTCTCCCCGGCCCCCACCACCGCCCCGATTTACACAGTGAAGTTTGATCACTTCACTATGGCCCCTCAATCCTGGAGGCACATTAGAAGCACTGGGCATGTTTAAAAATGTGAGTGCTCAGGTCCCACTCTAAACTAATCCAATCAGACTGGACATTGATATTCATATCCAGCTTATAGTGGATTCTAATATACAGCCAAAGTTGAGAAACATTGATTTGGTCTGTGCAGTCCAACAGAATTATAATATAAGCCACATATATTCTAGTGGCCACATTATAAACAAGCTAAAACAAAACAAAACAAAACAAAACAAAACAGATAAAGTTAATTTTAATAATGTATTTGTTTAACCCTGTATGTCCAAGGTATCCCCATTGAAATATGTACTCAATACAAAAATTAAAAAAATATGTCAAATTCCTTTTTACATCCTATGTCCAGTTCTATTTTCCACTTAGAGTATATCTTGATTCTGATGGCAAATGTTCATCAGAAATACTTGACTTATATTTGCTGTTTATAAAGTTTATGGTTAAAAAGGTAGATTGCCAAACCTGCTTTGTTCATCACATACTTAAAAGTTTTTTTTTTAATAACTGGATTCAGTTTCATTTTTAAAAACATGAGTTATAAACTAATTAAACTTGAATGAAATTGGCAGCTAAGTTCCTTAGTCACATTAGCTGTATTTTATGTGCTCCGCAGACATATGTGGCTAGTGACTACCTTCTTGGACAGGGAAGCTCTAGTCTATAAGTCCAGCTTACTTACTTTCTAGCCTGACATAGTCCTGGTAGAAAATTTGGTTTTGTAGTCAGACATTAATAGGCTTCAATTGCAGCTATGTGCTGTGGGATTATAGATTGATTAATGTCTACTATCCTCATTTCCACATCTATAAAGGAAGAATAGTATTGTTACCACATTATCATTAGAATTAAATATGAAAACATAGATAAAATACCGAGAATAGTACCTGCTGTAAGATAATCCTTCAGCTCAGTTGAATCTTTATATTAAAATAATAATAAAAAAGGCAAAGACTTTCATAACCTTTGGTTATGTTTACCTTTTCCTCTAAATTAGTTTCATCCTTATCCTATTTTTCCTTCTTTTTCTCCACTGTCATCTTGCCCATGAAGCCAACCAAACAAGTTGAGATATATATATATATATATATATATATATATGTATATATATATATATATATATATATATATATATGTATGTATTTGAAGATATTTTACTTTTGTTGCTGTTTTGAATATAATTTACCACCAGATTGTGTATTCTTTATCTGAGTGGTTATTCTCTGGTAGTAGCCCACAGGCCAAATCTCACCCACAACACTGTTTTATTTTTTTCCAATGCAGTGTTGGTCTGTATAGTATTTAAAAATTGGTTGTTGGCATGTAAGAATCAATTAGACTTGTTCAGAACAATTACATTTGCAGCTTCTCATGAAAAAAAAAGAAAACAAAAGAAAACAAAAGAAAAAAAAAAACCTGTGGACAACACAAGGCTGGCATTTCCACCTGATGATAGATAATCTTCAGTGTCAAGTTGAAACTTTCCCCTTTAGCCAACATGTATTCCTCAGGTATCCAGTTTCTGCTGTGCTCTCTTGTGTTTCTGACTCTGAAGCTGAATGTCAGTTACTGTTTATCATCACTCTTGTACTTGCAATTTTATTATAACTGTTACCATGATCTCTGTGGCTAATGAATTTATGACTTCTGATCTCTTTCAATGTTAAATCTGCTCTCTTCAATGCCACACACTTCCTGGCCCTCCAAAAGCAGCTAGGGTCATTATTATACACGGATGTTAGGTCATTTTCTTCCAATTCCCAATGCTTACTATATAGACTTTTGGAGGTAGGACCTGAGTGCTGTGTTTGAAACAAGATATGTGGGTATCTTGAAATGTGTGTCTTTTGCCCTACAAATGTGTGTAGGCGAAAAGCTTCCACTTTCAGGAAAACCCTACACCAAGTGATCTTCAAGCTTAAAGTGCAAGCTCTGTTCTCATCAGTTCTAAACGAGATTTTTTTGGAGAATGGCAGTAACATAGTGAATGAGCTACTTGAAGCAGAGCCCATTGCTGGTTTTTTTAGATTAGTCAACATTTTTGTGACAGTGTGATTATATCTAGGATCCTAGTAAAGCCCTCAGGAAGCAGAAGAACAGATATCACTTTTTAATCTTTATCATTGGCATGAGACCACCCAAGTAGGAGTTTATATGTTGTTTCGTTCTTAAGGGTCTCTTCAAGGACTTCTGGAAGAATTTCAAATAATGTCCATAGCTCCACTTAAGAACTTTGAAATATGACTTTATCTTCTATAATCGAGAGTTGCATTCAGACAGGGGTTGGGGGACGTTTTCAGGGGATATGAATTACTACTAAGAAATTATTTTGTATTTTCAAGTTTTGGGGATTATTATTATTATTGATATAAATACCTTCAGGGGTCATCGGGTTCACATTTTTTATTTAATGTTTTAGAAAATGAGGTCTAGGGAATGTTCACTAGCTGAGTCTGGTTTACCTAGCTAGATAGTAATAAAATCTCTATTTGAATTCAAATATCCTCTCTGTAAAGTCCTGGAGGTACTTAGGTCTCTATTAGCATTTACTTTAGATGCAGAATTATGTTAGGATCACAGATAATTCTGCTTGCTTTTTCAAAAATGGTAAATGTTAGAAGTTACTTGGAAAGTCTATGGTAATGGTATAGATCATCTTGTGCCCCTTTTTGTTTTGCGTGTGTGTATGCGCGCGCGCGTGTGTGTGTGTATGTGTGTGTGTTTTAAGTACTTTTACTTTAGAAAAAATCAAAATCAAACTATATTTATTGTTTTTTTTCTTTCCTGACTATAATGTGTCGTCATTTAAATTTGACTTAAATAATTCAGTAAGATATAGAGAAGAATATACAAATCATTCAAAATCTTATATCCAAAAATTATCAATATTAATTGGTACATATTGTCCCAGACATCTTGTTATTCATACCTGTAAAATTTTACATAAAAGGCATCATGTATTTATATTTTAAACTTTTTTTTTTTGCCCTCTCAGTTATAAGAACTTAACCATCATGCCCATGAATACAGAGCAATATGCTGGTATAATAATGTCATAAGCTTAATATACTATAACTTATTTTACTAATATGACATTTCAGTTGTTTCTAATTTTTTATGAGACACGTTAAAATGAAAATCCTTGTTCACATACTTTTGATCAACTATCAAATTGTTTTCTTAAAAATAAATCCCTAGTATTAGGCCTAATCAATCTGAGGGTATGCATACACATTATATATTTTGAAACACATTGTGAAAATTCTTTCCACAGAATTATCAACAGTCTGTTTTGTGTCAATTGACCTGTGTCTTCACCAAAAATGTTTTTATCATGTTTTTACTCTTTGCCAATCTAAGTGAAAAAATGTATCCCTTTGGTTTCATGTGTTTTGCTATTGTTTCTTTTCTAAATTTCTTTTGCCAACTTCTGTAGGCAGATGTTTCATTTTTCTTATGTCTGAGAACTCAATATATTATATCTGTCAAATAATATAAATGTATAAATAGCAAATACATGTAGGAAGTCATCATATTTATTAACTTTTTCTTTCATGTATTTTTTTTTCCTTAGCAAATGAAATCAAATTTAGCGGGCCCCCTTATTAAAGTAACAGAAGACTCTAAGTTGATCTTATCTATGAGTTAGTCAATAGCATCTCTCCCAAGCTGTCTAAGTTCTACAACCAATGAGGCAATGTGATTTGAGGCTTATATTGTCATACTTTCTAGATCTAAATTTCCTAACTTACTAGATGAAAGAATTATATGAAATTATTTATAAGGACCCTTTCAGGTCTAAAATTCTTTGAATCTCTGTTTGCATTGTATTGGGTTTTTCCATGTTACCATCGAAGCTTTGAAAAATATTACTTGATTTTTTAAATAGCAGGACATGAAAAATTGTAACTCAGCAGTCTAATTTCATCAGTTAAGCAGAGTTGTGTTTCATTTTAGTCTTTGTACCCAAGCCAGCCAGGTCATTTTAATTGTATGGCTTATATTTGCAATCATAGGATGAGCTCCCCAATGAATACATCTCTTTGTTGCATTGTCACTTCCAAGTGTAGGATGCTGAACTGAAATACTTTGTTCTTCCCTGATTTCCCATCTAATAGTACAGACCCTTGGCCTTGCGAATTCTAACAGTCATAAATACAGCAAGGATATCATTTTCTTCATAAAATATAATAAAGAGCTACTAGAATTTTTAAACAGTCTCTTTTGTGCTCCAGTGAGTCAGTAGATACACTATAATCAATGTTTTGGTTTATCTGAAATATTTTGGAAGAGTAGAAGAGAGTAGCTTACCTACTCCAGTGTGTTGGACGCTAGCCCTTTCTCTACTGCATTCTACACTTGGTGCTCGTAGTGTAGACTAGTGATTAGAAGCCTCCAAACCTGATTCACTGCTCCCTAGGTACATGGACAAGTCATTTAGTAATCTCTCTAAATCTCTTTCCTCATCTCTAAAATCAAGATTACATTAACTCCTTCCTCCTGGACTTGTCAGGGATGATTGAGATGTTCATAATGGCTGACATTTATCCACTGCTCACAACCCTTGCAGACTCAACACTTGGTACTCAGTGAATGTTACTTTATTATCTTCACAACCATCTTCCACAGGTGAAAAAAAATGAAACATATAATTCGGTCACATAATAGTTCCCACTTATAAGGAAGGTGCAGTGGGTGCTGTTAGAGTCCTGCTGGACCTTGCTAAATACCTCAGTCACTGATACCTGGGACCTACCCTTCAGCCTGTGCTTCAGGTCCCTACCAAGTTCAGAATGACTAACAGCCACATGAATGTTCCTCTGATTCGGGCAAAAAGAGTTAGTGACTTCTTAAAAACAAACATGTCAAATCTCCAATTGTCAGGAGTCGATCAAACGATTAAAATCCCCTGGTCCTTTGTTGGGTAATTCCTTTTCAGCTGTTGTACATCATGTTTTTCCTTCCTGGGCTCTTTCCCTCTCCACTGGTTGCCTTCTCACAGTTCGCATATCTCCTTGGGTAGTGATGCAGGCCAAGGGTGAGTTTGGCTGGTGGATTTTAAAAATTATCTTAATTAGTTATAAAAACTTAAATGTTAAGAATTTCAGATAAAATTGAGATTTCTGGCTTTTCTTGATAAAATGGGTAGATATGGCAGCCCCGGGCTGTTATTCCCACATAAATGCAATTGACTGGTAACCCTCTTAGATGGGTCACATGCTCCTGTCCCACACCCTTTTTTCCATTTACCCAGCTTCATTTTTATTACTTGCTTAGCCCCTGTAGACATATGTGTTTATGGACTCTGCCCTATGAGGATTTGTTGTTTTCCTCTTAACTCCCATTTGCTGGCTTCTTTGTTCTGACCTTTCTCCTTCTTTCCTGTCAGGAGCCAGCTCTGGTGTTTGCACCATTGCTGCTTTTACTGGCTTCTGTCTCTATAGTAACAGGAACATAGCAGGGAAGTGAAAAAGTCTGGGTAGTACCAGCAGGGGGTAGGAGACTCCTGAGAAGGGAAGGGAGATTCTCTGCACAAATTGGTGGCAACCTTATCCTATGTTTAAACAGTGTTGATGCCTGCCAGACACACTTTATTGACCACTCCTCCCCTACCCTCATTCCTGTTGGCCAGGAAGTAACTTTCTGCAGATGTTCCTTACAATGTTATTGTTCCTTAGAGCTGAAGGGCTTTAATCCATGTTCATCTCGAAGTCTGCCTAACCACTTCCTGGCCTTGCTTAAGGAGCTACCTTAAAGTATTGCTTCTGGCAATTTTGATTCTGTAGAACTGGAATGGGACCTGAGAACATGTGGTTTCCAGATCTTTCGAGTGGCTGGTCCAGAGTCTAATAAAAGCTTCACTTTGAAGTAGGAAGACTGAGACCCAATCAAAGGGCAAAATTCTACTCAATCGTGCTTATGGCCAGGATGCAAGATCTCTTCTCTCTATAAACATTCATCACAAGTACCAGAGACTATTTGTTTTCTAGGTTAATAACGCAATTGAGGCTAGCTTTCATTTAAGCCAAATGTAAAGAGAATTTTAATGTTAGAAGTTTCATATTAAAAAAAAAATTCTAGCTATTTTGGCTTTCCTCAAGAAATGGCAGCACTGCGTTCCCACATGACATGACTTCAGTTAGTAAACATGCAGTCATCTGAGTACTTGAGTCAGTAGTTGGTTCCAAAATAGGACAACCTCAAAGATATGTATAATCAAACTTAAGAATAAAATGAATGGATTTTATTTTCATAGGATTGGAAAGGTTTCTTCCTCCCCCTTTTTCTTTTTATTCCTGTTTTGAATTCTTGAAAAGCTTGTGAATTGTTCAGTTTCTCTTCCTGCTAAAATGACCTGAGTACAGGTTCACGCTGTGAGCAGTAGGACGTTTTCTAATCTTGCTTTGCCACAGTTAGGCGATAGATAGCCATGACTGTTGCATTAAAACAGCTAGGTACGTGAGCATTAAATTCCATGTTTTGTCAGAATTCCACGGAGAATCAAGAAAAGGATATTAATTTTAAGTGAATAAGTACAATTTCATTCACAGTCTGGGGAATATTATAAGATTACAGGTATAGCTAATTTCAAGAATTTTATGAGCTTTTGTAGAATACAAACCCAAGGGTAAAACCACCAAAAAAAAAAAAAAACCTGCATGAACGTAATTGAACAACAAGTAAGGCACAATAGAGATGCTTAGTGGCACAATTTGTAAGTCTCGCATTATAATTCAGGTTGAATAATGTCTTTAGGATTCAGTGGGATGTATTTTTGCTGCCTTTGCTTTTGGGTTTCTGTATTGTCAAGAGTGGTTCACAAAACAGCTCTGATCATTAGTGGGAGAGCTTTTGTGAAGGGGGTGAGAAGCCTAGAAACTAAAGTCTTGGAAATCAACTAAATGCCCTTGTGTTTTATTAGCTAGCACTTTTTATAGCTCATAATAAAGTCAGCTCAGAAGGTCACTTCTTGAACATGGCTATGAATATTGTAGTGTATGAGTTCTCAAATTGTTTATAAGCAGACTGGGTAAGGAGTTTTAATAAATACGTGGCCAAGAGAACTATTCCTGAATTGTGGGGGAAAAAAAGTTGAATCGGATTCCTCTCCCCATCCACCTCCTCCCCCCTCACTCCAGGGCTGCATGGTCTATCTTCATTGAACCTGTGGTTATTTTATTCTTGTTTTCCCTTTTGTATTTCATATTTGTAGAAATTGTGCGGTGTTACAGAGCTATTTACATACTTTATTTTGAACTCAGCTGAAAGATTTTGTCACCTTTATATCATGCCATCTTATGTCTATTTTTTTTAAAGTTTCTCCATGGTGAATACAAGGCTCTTACAGATAAAGTTCTCACCTGAATTCCTTTATTTTTGAGCTCAAAAAATTGAGGTGTAATTATTGGAAGCCATAGCAAGTAGGGCTGTGTAGGCAAGGCAATGGGAAAACTTCAGTGAGAGACAGAAGTTAAAAGTAGAAAGCATCTAGGCTTGCTTGCTGGAATAATTTTCTCAGTGTCACATTCCTGACTGACAAGTATTAGATCAAAGGGCTGGGATGCAGGTTAGTAATATTTGCAGGAACAGCATTAAACTTAAAGTCAATAGTATATTGTGCTGAAGCACATATATAATTCACATCTCTTTATACTTGCTATTTTTTGAGAAAGTTCACTTCATGAAATAATGCATTCAGTCCAATAAAACAGAACTAATACACAACACTGCTGATGTACAGGCATTCTGCATTCTTGATTTATACAAGGTGAATAGAATAATGCAGGTTGGCCCATGTTCAATTTTCATCCACTTGAGTTTTATCTTTTAAGCTGTAGATGCGGACATCATGTTGTCTCTAGTGTTCACCTTTCCTAGTTATAAAGTTAATTATGACAAGCTGATTGTTGTCTTCAACACTGATGACTAACCTTTGAAAGATGCTTGCAATTTTACTTGATATTTGTTTTTGTTGAAGGTACAGTTTAAAAAGTGAAAGCCAGCTAGTCAGTTTTAGTTTATTTCATGGTGATTTTTATAGTTTTTATTCCTGTCTTTTATATGAAAATATATTACAGACTTTTCCTTCCTAATACTAAAAAGAGATGACAGTGAAACTTTTAAAATTGCATCATTCGAAAGAAGGTAAGCATAGGAACATAAGTAACTTAACCATATTATTCTGGGTAACATTGATACTCATTACAAGAAACATTTTTGTTTTTAGCAAACACCTAACTGTCATTCAACATTTGTAACTCCATACATTTTTGGGGGTTGGCTATGAGGTTTGGGTTTTTTTTTTTAGACATAATAAATGTGCTACAACATAAAGTTTTTATATCATGTTATAGAACTTATAGTTTTCTTTGATGATTTTTTCCACTTTAAATAAAACAAAGATTGAAAGAAACAAGAGGAAGATCTCTTGGATGAATCAGTTTTTCATGTGTATTCATTAAGTTCATATGCATGTCTTTCTGAATATACATGTACCTTAACTTTCCTAAATCCTCACAATTATCATGAAAATACATACTTGCCATTGTCTCAAAGTAGCCCCTTGATAAAATACAATACTGGAGTTGGGTACCATAGGTAGAAGCTTTATGCATCTTGGGAGAAAGTACAGGGAAATGAGGGAAACCTTCTCTGAACTCCATGGGGAAGACTAGAGAAGTTTTTGACCGTACCAGGAAATGGGAAAATAATGTTGGCTATTTCTATGTGGTTTCCTATTCCCCAGACCAACCCTCATGCCCCCAAATCAATGACTCTTGCTGCCTCACTCAATCTTGAGGGTTCAGCAGCAAAAACTAGTTCATTCTTTCAGAGGTTCATTTCACTTAAATATGTTAGAATTAGGTGATGGGGAGGGGGTGTGCCTGGGTGGCTGTCGGTTAAGCGTCTGATTCTTGATATCGACTCAGGTCATGATCTCATGGTTTGTGGATTCAAGACCCAAGTCAAGCTGTTAGTGCAGAGCCTGCTTGCAATTCTCTCTTTCCTGCTCTCTGCCTCTCCCCCACTCTTTATCTCTCTGTCTCTCTCTCTCTCTCTCTCTCAAAATAAATAAATAAACTTAAAAAAAATAATTAGATGATGGGACAATTGATCATCCTGGATGGATACCCTAATATGGAACTTATTCTGACAGTAAGGAAGAAAAACAGTAAAGAGAGAGGCAGGTGTGATATTGTTTTCAGAGTTAAATTGTTTTACACCAGTGGTCAAGAAAAATGCATTTGAATTATTATTATTTTCCTCCAGTATTTGTTCCAAAATGCTCTTTAACTGTGTTGATTAATTTCCAAATCCCTTTGAGGCTGAAAGCCAGGGGGTGGTTATTTAATCTACTTCATTTGATTTGAGGTTGACTACTCTAGTCACATCGTAGGGTCACAGGGACCCTTGCTGCAGCAGGAATCCTCCTCAAAAGGGAAAATACTCTTCTAGAGTAAGTTAAAAACCTTTGTGTGGGTGATTTTCTGTTATAAATGAAAGTGCTCTTACATTTCTTGGTTTATGGCCCAATTTATATTTCCTAATGAATATACAACAAACCTACATCCATATTATAATGTTTTAGGATGGGTGGGGCATGTTAAACAATCAGCTTTTCATAGATTGACTTTGCGTTCAAGTGCCTAGCTGTAATTTGAAGTCTAATAGCAATTTAATTTTGTTTTTCATTCTTTCCTTTCCTGAAATGTCACCACAGACTCTACTTTATTTGAAACATATACATGCAGAGATATTACTATGCATAGTAGTTCTTTAATTGCAGCATATTTCATTAGGTTGCACACATTAATTCCACTCTATTGGAAAAAAAAAAGAAAACTGGAAGTCACTACATGGTAGTTAACTTCATATGAATTTTCATGAGTAAATATACACACTGGTTTGATGCTATCAGATGAGTGATCCTCAAAATTTCATTATTTGAGGCCTAATATCACCAAATGCATAATTATAGAGTTGGCAATTTAACCATGCTGAAGAATTTGTTTTAATGCATCTGCCTCTTTAAAACTTTAATCTAAATTCAGACTCCTTGCTGGGACACATGGATAATCATATCATCTACCACCATTTTCTATGTTGCATCCACTTCTTCTACTCTTGGTAATATTTTTGCAATCTATGACCTATCAGCCTGGTTATATATGTTCATTTATTCAGTGATCATATATGGAAGGAGCTATTTTTGAGGGCACAGTAGTGAAGGAGACGAAGAGATTGCCATCACAGGGTTTATATTCAAGGGGAGAAAAAGGGGAGATAGAAAGTAAGCCAGCAAATAATGAACTGCTTATAGGATAGTTTTAAAAAGGGGTATGTCCTGCCAAGAAACTTACGCAAGGTGAAAATGCGATACTGACTTGGTAGAAGATCAGCTTTAAGTGTGATGGTCAGAAAAGGCTCTCTGAGGAGGGAACATCTCACCTGACACCAGCTAGGGGAAGGTCTGAGAGGTGGAGTGTCGTAGGGAGAGGGAAGAGCAAGCACAAGGCCACAGGCAGAGCCAAGCCTGGAGGTTGTTGTAAGGATCACACAAATAAGGCTGGAAAGAGAGAAAGCTCAACAAGTACATGGAGTTTGGACTACACCCGGATTTATTTCATGTTTATTGTGACTCATTTGCTTTGTTTTGAATAATTGTTAAGCATTAACAAGATAGTTTATTTATAAACAAATTATACCCTTCAAAATCTTAATTTTTCTACTCTGTAGACCAATAAAATAATTATTACATTCAAATGGTAATATTAATTTCTTCTCTATTTAAGTTGTATCATGGGTTCTCAAATTATATCAATGAAGCATCCGTGTTTTGAATTCTTATATTACATTTAGACATAAGCAGGGTTTTTTTTTCCAGAATTGAGGTATCTTTCTATAAAGTTTTTCTCCCCCTATCTATTCTTTTATATCTCTGAGTGGGAATGCCAAATAAGGTTGGTGATTATTTTCCTGAGGCAGTGAATCTAGGATTTATTTAATTGTTTGCATAATCAGTTGAATATGGTTTAAGCCGTCCTGTTTTCCAGGGGCCTTATTCTGTTAAATATATGCGCTTTCTCAAATTCTTTTTTTATTTGCTGCTCTGTTTGTAACCTCTAAAGCCTCCTTATTATCTCTCACCAGTATTTGCCCCTCATACTGATTTAAGACTACCTGTAGGTTTAATTAACTTGCTGTTTATTTCTCTGGTCTGGACCATTAATGAAGATGTTAAGTGAGACCTGGCAGGCCGTCCCACACTGAATACACTTTGCCATTTAAATTCTATTTTGCTTTGGGATCCTCAACTGCATTTCAACAAAATATTTCTCCCCTGATCTGAATCTGGTTTGGAAACTAGATTGTATGAATCCTTAGTTTCTATTTTCCAAAAAAAAAAAAAAAACAAAAAAAAAACAGTGAAAGGAATACATTTAAAGACTTATTGTTTTCTTCAGTTCTTGCAAGGACATTTTTGCATTGCATTTTGAGGAACATTTTAGCTAACGATTTTGCAGATTTTGCCATTTTCCTCTCTTTAGAAAAGCAACCCATCAATACTATTGCTTTCAAGCTTTTGAGTGATGTTTTGATAATTTGATTTCTTGAGACACTTAAGTGATCATTTTAGGAGAAAAAAATTTGTTGACTGATCTCAGGTTCTATAAATCACTTGTATTTATTACCATTGTTTTACTAAATGTTATGATTTGAAGCTTTTTTGTTTTTAAGGTCTTCATTTGGACACTTGTTTAATATATTTAAAATAAGAACAATGTTTTGCGGCTTCACTGCTGATTATTTGCAGTTTGTAAGTGTAGCAGGGAAGTACATCAGGACTCTGGCTGTCCCTGTTCCATCTCGGGCCCCAGTTACTTCCACTGCAACATATGATACTAGCTCAAACAAACAAACTTGCAAAAGAGGTGTCTAGGAACTCAGACATGCCACCCAGACATGACCACCATCCTTTCTATCAAAGTGACTGCAGAACCTGAAGGAGGAGCTGGGCACAGAGGGTGAGAGTTTATGGAGGGGTTTGCAGGGTCTTGTGAAAGGGTGAGGAGTAGGTCTCTCCCCTCAAGTCAACAGAGATAGTCTTCAGAGAATTACTGACCCACATCCCCTCCTATCTCATAAGCACAGTGTATGCTGGTGCGACTATTCCTGGGGAGGAGGAAATGAGAGAACATGGAAGGCTAAGATTTGGGAGCAAGGAGAGGGACTGCTTTGAGAATGGCTTATGCTCCCGGATTCTACTGAAGGAAAAGATGTGTAAGTGTTCCCCATAGGCTTTGTGGGAGAAACTTTCCCAAAGGAAGCCTCTTTGAAGACAAGACAGACACAGGAAAAAGAGACTGAAGATGCACTGGGAGATGAAGACTAAGGGGCATGCCTAGTAGCAGCCAATGGAGACATTTACCTCCCCGAGGGGTTTGGTTGTCCTCAGAATGGCAGCAGGTGTTGGAGGAAATCCTTGAGCAGTCAGGCATCAAACATCTTTCATGACCAAAGGACTCCAAGGCCAGGTTATATCAGTACTAGTCCAATAAGCTCTTTTGTACCCTATACCTTTTGCCCCTTCTTGGCTTTTCTGCTACAAATTTGGAAAGGCCAGAAATCAAGGCAGAGGAGCTAGGAGTGAGGAGAAATACAAAGCAGTAAACAGAAATGTAGGGCACCATAGCTCTTCCCCACAAACATGGAGTTTGAGCTCAAAGCAGGGCTGACAGGGAGGACAAAGGTAGCGATTAAATGAACTTTAAATGAATTAGTTTTAACTAGTGTCTTAGACTGGCCATTTTAGTTATGGAAGAAGAGCATTTTTGTTAACTTAGAGTCACTTAAGGACTTTCATTGTCTGAGAAAAGTTGTGAGGTCTGGGTAGGTAATCCTTAAGGGGAGAGAAATGCCATCCACATAAGAATGGATGGGAATAGAGATGGAGGTCAAGAATAGTATTCTTCCACCTTTACCTGGTGTAGTTCTAGTCTTTCACCCTAACATTTACTTTTTTGCTTTTGGAGATCACGGACACTATAAGTGATGAGACTTGCTCTCGGCAAAACAGCTTGGAATCTCCTTGGAGTTGGCATTCCCAGGCTTTATTTGGTGTCTACTTTTTGTCTCTTTTGCTGTGGAAATGAAACCCAAATCTGGTTGTGGAGAAGTTCAGTAGGAAATGTAAATATCAAGAGAAAGTAACAGGATGATAAAGGATCTGAGATCCTTGCCATCTGAAAAACAGATATAGCGGTCAAGGCATGTATTTAGCCTGTAAAAAATGAAAGATGTAAAGGGAATTTGGTATGTGTCTTCATATGTCATGGCTGAAGGACTCTAATCCTGTATGTCTTCACAGAATCAAACTAGGGGCATTTTAGGGGGAGAGATTATATGCTAATGTAAATTACAATTTTGAAATATTCAGAACTGTTTGTAAATACTGAAACCAGACGTTCCTATAAGAATGAGCTACTATCTTTAGATATTTGCAAGCAGATACTAACTAGCTATATCCAACGGGTGGTGGAGAGGACCCCTGCATCGGGAAGAATCTTGAATTTCATACCAGGGGCTTCCTTACCAATGCTGAGATTTTAGGTGTTGATAAGGTGAATGGTAGAGGCACTGGCTGGGAACCTCAAACTATCATTGCTCTGCAGTTAACCCTATAATTTGCAGGTTAGGAATCTGTGCTTACAGAAATAGTACTGGCAGCAACATGTGTGTTCACTCAAGACCAATATGGCTACTGCCCTAATCACAGTTGTACGGCCAGATTTTTTTTTCTGGTTGTGGTATCAAGTGGAAACAAAACATAAATTGAATATAATGTCAATTACAAAAATAGAAGGTGGAAGCAACATCAAATTTTGATTGGTGCTACCAAAACTATCTGTGTATGTATAATGTGTAAAGTTTTCGGTCAATGTCATGATAGGTTTCACTTTAAAGACTCCCCCCCCCCAAAGTTGTAAGCATATCTGAAATCAGAATAACTAAAGGTTCTGAATGAATTTTCTGCATAAAGAAATTAATATTTCATTACCATAAAAGACAAAAATAAATCACAAATGCTTACCTCCTCAGTTAATGCTCCACCAACATACATCCTGAGGGCAGTCATGTTTGAAGTCATAGTTGAATTTTTCGTGTCTCTTTAGGGAATTAGTCCTCAAATTGAGACTCTAATAATCTTCTGAAGGCTGTGCCTTCTCTCTGGAAGCATAAATAGGACTTACAGTATTCATTCATTCATCCATAAGTACTTTCAAACATGCAAACATACTGTTATTTTAATATATTTAAAAAAACCAAAACACTCTGTGTCTCACATTCCTATCTTGCTACCCACCCTTCATTTGTCTGCTTTATGGAAGATCTTTCTAAGAACAGTCTATACTCATGTTATACCATCTTCTCCTACCATTCTTTCTTGAACTCACTACTGGAGTGATCTCAAGTTTTCTTATAGTTTTAAATGCTAATCAGAGGTAATTTATATTACCATCGCAGATCTCTCTCTTGCCAAAGTCAGGATCAGTAATGGTTCCTGGGTGGTAGGCCTTGACAGGAACCTTCAAGTTGAGATTAATAATTTAGGCAGTCTAGAAGTGGGCTGGTTCAAGGCTGGAGTTGAAGTCCCCAGGTCAGATACATGGTTTCATAAGCCTAAACACTAAACTAAAAGAGTAAACAGGAGTCAATTTATGAAATTAGGGTCAGGAACACAGAAGCCAATAAAAGAGTTGTCAGAATCAAAGTGAGATAACTGAGTTCTGTGAGAAGAAACACTAGCGGGTAACTAAGGGGAATATTTAAGACCTTATTTATCCATAACTTATAATCTTCATGTCTGTGTTCAATTCTGAAAAATTCTTCTTCTCTATCAATTTTTTTTCCCTTGGAGAGGACTAAATGACCTACACTCTGAAGGGAAAAAAATAGATTTCTATACAATGTATTTTAATACATGTTAAATGATATGAATAATATTTCCCCCACTGACAGTTTCTAATCCTGCTTTACTGTAGTTAGAGGGCTATAAATACATTGAGTTTTAATGAATCTTTGAAATAAATTATTGATGATCATGAATTTTCTCACATGAAAGCCAACTAGAGCTATTCCCCTGCAGTTTTATGAAAGTAAATTGTGTCTGTATATTATAAGTCTATTAGGAGAATCATGATTTCCTGCTGTTGAGAGCTGTGGGTGGAATGATTTAGCAACATGGTGGTCAGTTTTCAGTAACCCTTAGGTTATTAGATACCAGTAAGACACCTTTTCTTTTCCATGACACACCAGGGATCTAGTGAAATGGGAGCAGAGCACAAGAAACAAATAACTACATGCAAGTAGATAGTGAGCCATGTAACCATTTTGCATTTCCTTAGCAATTGACATTGAAGTTGTGATAAGACAGCCTTGACTGCATGCATTCCCTGGGTGTATTCAACATTTATCTGGCACTGAGCACTAATGTAAGTGCAGATAGGGATCTCATTAGAGGTGTGGAAATAATACATATGGGATGTCTGAAGGAATACCTTGGTTGGCAAGATACCTCCAACAGGCCATAATTTGTATAAGCAGCCCTAACTAAAGGTCTTAATAATCCACAACCACCACAAATGCATAGAGGAGCAGAATTCCTGAAATAGATTCTGATACTTTGCTTTTGAAAAAGAGAGCCACATATATTTTGATATTTTTGGTTGTGAGCATAATTCATCTTTGCTTTGCCCACCAAGTGTTCAATTACCTAACAGGCAAATACTCAGGGTCCTAGGATGTGAGGGACACCAAAATACTCTAAACAACTCAGCTTGGAAAAAACAAAACAAACAAACAAACAAAAAAACACTTAACTTGAACTTTTCAACCAAAGGAACCTGGGGGAAAAATACCAAAAACACTCTAATTTCAGCACCTGCATGAAATTAAGGGTTTTCTGGCTTAGGTTTGTTTTTGTTTTTGTTTTTGTTTTTGTTTTTGTTTTTGTTTTTGTTTTTAATTACAAATTGAGGAGCACGTACCATAATCTTTTCAGGTTTGAGGGCCTTTCAGAGGTCTTCATGTGACCATGTTCTCCACTGAAATGTAAGTAAAGTCCCCTCTGAAAGTGCACAAATGACCCATGCTGTGTGCTGGTCCAGCAGTGTCTTTGTGACCCAGAGGTAATTAGCCTGAGCCCAAAAGGAGGACTGGATTACTCTTATCTTCATGTGAGCTTGCAGCACGACAAATGTTATTAATGGTCATAAAATTATCTGATCTTTTTTTAACACCAGCCTTCGCATTTGTCTCTCTGACCTCATGTGGCAGTTATTCCCACAGGCTGACCGATGTGCTGGGTGAAGATGAATTTCTTTTTATTGGTTTGAAATTTATTGTCCGTTAATTTCATTGATCAAAGGGAATAAAAGATCAAAGAAAGGATAGCCCATTACATGAAGATACAAATCATTATTACTTTCTTTAATATTTTTGACATTAACATTAATCACTATGAATTATGGTGGTGTTCCTTTGGATGTAATATGCAACTTCAAACACATTTTAGTTTAATACCACATTATTGCTCACCATGTTACTTAAGCAAGTTTTCTTTCAGCACAGTTTTTTTTTCCCCTCATTTGCAACCAAATGGGGGGAAAAGCATCATGTTTGTATCTCTAGAGGCTGTGATCACACATCTGTGTACCTGTATCTGCTTTTGCAGCAAAATACTTAATATTTAATAGATGTGACGGAGCTATGTTCTTTCCTCAGTAAACTGTACTGACTTGAAAGGCATATAAATATTCAGGATCTGTGGAATCAAAGACAATTTTGATATTTTGGGGGGAAACTTAGAGCTGCGAATGATAATAGGATTGTGTATTTGATTTGAAAATATGAGGAAAAAGAGAGAAAGAAGCCTTTGATGCATCTATTAAGACCTACATTTCCTGGCCAAATGACTGTTTTCCAGGACATTTTTATGGGGATTTTTTGGAGCTAAGTATGAAAAGATTCAGTTATATGCGTACTTTTGAGAAGATGATTGGAAGTAATTTGTTATGTCTTTTTAGTCAACACATATCTTTGGTTATTTACAACAAGCAGGGTTTTTTTTTCCTAATATCAGTTCAGTCCTTTTCTTTGAATGTTGGCCCTATGTGGTTGGTTATGACCTCATATAACAAAATAGATACTTGAGAGCTATAGAAATTTTAGAAAGTATCCTGTTCACCTCACTTTACAGGTGGAATGCTTAAACAAAGCGGTTTAAGCTTTGTTTGTTGTGTTGTCCAAGGACTTACACTTACTTATCCACTCACTCCATAGGCTCTGGAGCTATACGTTTTGGACTTCCAATTTACTGATTTCCAAAGTAACTCTCATTTGTTCAATGGCCAAATTGCTTCTGAGGCATATTGATTCTTTTTAAAACAATTGGGGTTGCCTGTTTATTTGTTTCAGTTTGAGACTGAAGGTCTTAGGCCATCACATGTCAAGTCGAGTTCCATAGTCATTTACTAAGCATCTAGTGTGTGGTAGGCCTTGTGCTAGGCACTGGAAATACCAAAATGATTGAAAAGGTAGCTTCAGATCTTAAAGTCTAGTGAAGTGGACAGACTCTGGTAAAAATAAAATTAGCAACATAAAGTGTCAGTGATAGATGCTTTTTGCCATTTGTGTCTGCATTCAAGGGAAGGGGTGCTTACCTCTAGGAAAGATCACAGACTATTTCAAGAAGGTAATTCTTGTCTATTTGAAATAGTGAAGAGAAAATATGTGTTTTTCTGGCAAAAATAAGGTCATTCAATGTGGACAAAGAAAAAACTGAGTGTGCAAATATCCAGGGATGTGAAAAATTACAGCATACTCAAAACACTCAGTTGTGCAAAAGATATGGGAGGAGTGGTGCTTGTGATAGGAGATAGGGCTGAAGAGGGAGACAGCAGCCATATCCTACACAGGTGCAAATCCTATGCAGATACAAAGCATTATCTGATTTGTGTTTTAGAATACTGTTCTAAGGACAGTGAGGAGGACTGGCTAAACGGGGCAAGGCAGGAGTGGGACTGGAGTTCAAGGAGGCAGGCCATCTCTTTGGCTCAGGCAAGAGTGACCAAGTCCTGAATAACAACAAAGTGAGATGGTTTATGAGAAAGAATTTGGTAGACCAAGGAACTATTTTGAAGGGGGTAAAAAAGGTGTCATGAAGATTAAAGTGTCAAATACGTTATCCATGATTTTGGCTTCTTTGAATGGAATAAAGATGAAAAGTGTAACTGTAGGGTGAGGAAGTGTGGTAAGGACCCAGTGAGCTCAGTTTTGAGTATGTTGACTTTAAGGCTACTGCATGCATTTGGGAAGTCATTGTGGCTAACACCCAATGGGATTCACAGCTCTGGTTTTCAGATGAGAAATACCAGTTGGTGGGATAAGTGAAGAAGTCAGGTGAAGGAATGTTGTGTAAGTCTGTGAGAGCTTGTGAGCATCCAGACACTGCTAGGAAAGTAGCAGAAAAGAAGGAACTTGGAATGCCACCACCATTTCTAAGAAATTTAAAGGAAGAACCACTGGTGGAAAAGCCTTCTCAGGAATGGAGAGCCAGCAGGCTGATAGTTCAGAAGAGAAGGTCATTAATGTTTCAAGGAGCAGTCATTAGACTCAGAAGCCTCAGGTCATGGTGAGGCATCCATTTGTCTTGTCTATGGGTAGAGTATCAGTGCCTTCAGCAGAATCAGTTCCTGGCATGATGCAGCAGAGATCTATACCAGAGGAAGGGAGGAGAAGGGCAGAACAAGCTCAGACAATTATTCCATCACAAAGTGGCGATGTTCAGAGAAAATGCAGGGGTCAAGGAATGAGGTTGTGGTCAAGAGACAGATTTGAGTAGTTTTAGAGACTGATGGGGAAGAAGATAAAAGGATGGGGGAGACTCAACTTATAGGTGATGGGACAAGTTACAGGAGAATATTCTTGGATGCCATGTGTTCAGTGGCACAGGTAGAAAGCTGCCTTGGATAAGGAAAAGCAGAGACACGCTTTCAGACCCCAGAGACAGAGTGTGGATACAGACTTGCTGGATGGGAAAGAAGTGACATGGGGGAAGCCTCCAAAACTGCATTATTCTGAATATAAATCCTGACTTGCCTTGTCAGGTGTGTCCTTGGGCAAGTTTTATTATCTCTCTGATCTTCAGTTTTCTCATCTGTAAAATTGCGGCATTAATTATCTAGACCTTATTGAGTTATATGAATTAAATGAGATAATGCCTATAAATTTTCAGCTCAGTACCTAACACATTATAAGTGCTTAAAAGTGGTGGCTATCATTAAGGCTGGCTTTTATTCCTACACTCTGTCTGATTTTTAAAATCCTCCTGCAGGTGCAACTTCTCTACATTCCCTTGTTCCATCCTCCAACTTGTGGCCCGATGCTGGCACTTGCTTTAGCTGATCCTTTGGTGGCTGTTTAGAGTTGAACATCAATTTATTATGAATGGCATCTTGCTCTTCTATACCTAAGTTTGTACCTGGTTCAAAGGGAAAGCACAGCTAGTCTATCATTATCAAGCTGTCACTTCTTATCCACTTCATTCATTCAACTCATTTGCATTAAACCACTCTAAGCCAGGTGAAGATATATTGCAGTGCTAAGACAGACCTGCGTATCCATGGGGAACATACAGAATGCTGCATCAGCAGGAAAACCAATGGGACATAAGGAAGCCAGTCTGTACTTTCTGAGACTGATGGTTGCTTGGTTTTTCACTTGTGCCTGAGGAGAATTAGTGATGGGCATGAGAGCAGGAAATGAGTGGAAGAAGTAAAACATACTCATCTTCTTCAATTAGCTTCTTCTAAAGTGAAAGATCAATTGTCTTCAACATGATGCTCACCTACCTTTCTTAGTCCCAGTCTCAAAATTTAACAAAGTTCCTTGGAACATATCAGTATAGCCTTTCAAAATCTTGTGCATGAGCACACAGAGCAAAATGGTAACAAATACAGAACTCACTAGAAATAAGGCAAGGCAGTCACCTTCCAAATCATCATCACTTGGAAAATACCCATGTGTGGACTCCTGTCACCTCTCCTCTTGCCCGTTCTCTCACACACAAACACTCCAAGAGGCATAATGAGATTTTTTTTTCTCAAATATTTCGTTTATTTCTGTGGTAAAAAAAAAATCTTGTGATTTATTAGTCCATTTAAAACCCATTAAAGATCTACTTGCTTTGATTAAATGGCACCATTTTAAAGGTTAATCAGTGTCATTTTTTATATTTAAAACTTAAAGGTACAGTGCTTCTTACTTACTGAAAATAACTACCAAAAATGGAATGAGAGCAGTCTTTGCAATGCATACTTACTTAAAGTGTGGAATAAATACAGTGTGAATCATTTCTTGGTCAGATCCTATGGGTCAGTATGCTACTAATAATATACATTTTTCTCACTTCTAGCAACTACAAGGTCAGTCCAAGTGTCCTTGTTTATAGTTTTCTCCATGCATCTCTATACTAAGCAGTCTGAAAAATACCCCCTCTGTCTGCCCTTTGATTTCTAACAAACTGTGTTGGTAGACCTCTTGCCACCAAAGCAGAAAACTGTGTTCTAGACTAATGGAGAAATACTCTGTTTTTCTTTATGAATGCTATATTCTGATTTGCTTTACTCTCTTTTGTATTCTTAATTTATATGTTTAATATCAGCCTGTTCTTTTTGTAAGTAATATTGGAACATCATAGATGAGACTAAAGTCATTTTTGACCTTCATCCCCCATCTGAGTCTTCTGTCAGCTTCTCTACTTAGTTTGGTATATATGTAATCATTTTGGTTCTTAGCATAAAAACATCCTTCTGCAGGTAACCATACATTGCATTTTTTAACCTCTGATGTATCCTAGAGATGGTGTATTTTGCATTCTTAATTTATAAGGTGAAACTTACAAAGAAGTGTCCAAATTAGTTTGGGAACTATTGAAAAGAAGAAACTTTTCATAGGCAAATCAATTATTAGTCGGTATTAGGAAGTAAGTCCTGCAACTATTTAAATGAACTTCTTGGGGGGCGCCTGGGGGGCACAGTCGGTTAAGCGTCCGACTTCAGCCAGGTCACGATCTCGCGGTCCGTGAGTTCGAGCCCCGCGTCAGGCTCTGGGCTGATGGCTCAGAGCCTGGAGCCTGTTTCCGATTCTGTGTCTCCCTCTCTCTCTGCCCCTCCCCTGTTCATGCTCTGTCTCTCTCTGTCCCAAAAATAAATAAACGTTGAAAAAAAAATCTTTAAAAAAAATAAAAAAAAATAAATGAACTTCTTGGTTTTATTAGATGGTAAGAGAAAGGTTAGTTTCTATTTTCTCTTGAGATCCTGACCATCACCTATCCTGAGATTCTCTGTTGAACAGGACTTTTCCCCATTCGTCTGTATAGAGTGTGATTTCCTTCCTTGTGATTTCTCATCATAGTAAGAACTAGTTGTAAGAACTTTAGTTGTAAGAACTAATTGTGGGGTGATGTTCCTTACCTGATTGCCTGGAGTTTACTTTCCAATGAGCCACTGTATCAGGCAACAAGCATCCTTTTAATATGATGCACACACCCTAATGTTGGATAACTCATGTGTGCTTCATCCCTGGAGAGAGAGAGAAGAAAGACACTATAGCAAAACCTGTATACAGTTTGCTCCTTTTGTGTAGAACCTATTGAAGAAGCAATACCACTTGGATGGTGCTATGCTCTGTGGCTTTGCCACAGATAGAAGAATTCAATAAGAAAAAAATTTTTAAAAATATAGATGAATTTAATCTGTAATCATGAATAATTATTTGACTATAATTCCCTTGTTTACCAAGTAATTATGGTTTTAAAATCTGTTTGGGTTAGCATTTAGCTTTTCTCCATCCAAGGGAATCATAACATTGATGGAATATCTATCAGCCCATTCTTATGAGCTAAAGTAATTAAAAAAATTCTTTATTATTCTCTGTATGATAGTAACCTATAATAAATTTGGAATGAGTTGTTCAAATATTGACTATCAAAGCAGTGTCCTTCTGCTTCTATGAATAAAGGGGGGAGTGAATTTGAAGGGTTTTTTAAAACTTTAATGAAACCCATGACTTTAGAGTTACCATACATTGGAAAAGAAACATCTAAGAGGCTTATGCACAGTGCACATATACAGGACCAACCACAAAATTATATACAAATGTGATACCAGTATTAATCAGACCACAGAAATGAACTTAGGATCCAAACTGCAGAAGCATGAAATTTTAGGAGGGTTCTATTGTAAGTTAAGATTCAGTGCTATTTTCTTTTGATTAAGTTTAAACCAGGAAATCGACCCTTTTGAAAGTGTGCCACATGTCATTACTATATATATGCAAGCAACCATTATAACATGGTGCTGCTGAACAAAAATTATCATTTGTGGTACTTTTTATCTTGAATTACTTTCTAAATTAGGACAAGGAACTATAAGCAATTAAAAAAACAATCCTTCCAAGAAAATGAGTGCATTGGACCAGAAGATGTCTGAGGTCTTAGTGCTATCATTGTATAATAATTCTAAGACACCTGTTATTCCAGTAAAGATGCTTGGATTTGTTTTCCTTTTAAAATGTTATTTGTGGCTATTTAAAATTTGCAAGTGAGGATGGTGGAGCAGAGATAGGGGTTCTCAGCAGGTACTGGGAGAACAGTGTACTTTTTTTTTTAAGAACCACAATGTTGAAACTACGTAATTACATAGTAACTGTTGACCTTGTAATTACACTGTAAGTACCTGTAGTGACAAGATAAATGCATGGTTATTTCAGTCTTTTAAGCTATAGGGCTATCATGCGACCCTAACAATGTAAGCTACATAGTAATTTATTTGTAGAGTAAATAGTGCTTACCCACAAGTAATACCCACACATGTACAGTGCTTGCTATACAGATCCAGAAAAATGTGGCAAATCAGTGCCCTCTAGGCACTTTTATTAAAATGACATATAAACCACATACATGTATATTTCTAACATTAAGTTATTTGTGGAACATTTGGGGGATTTCATGGCTGCTTTTTGTCCTAAAATTCCCTATTCACTACAGAAATAGAGGTATAGGTGAGCTGCTTTTAATGATAATTATTTTGTTGTTGTTGTTACAATAGTATGTAACCATATGGTTTGTTAACTGGGAGTCCTCTTGTCCTTACAAGTTTCCTTCATTTAAATAAAGTTGCTTTGGCAAGACATGTACATATATCAAATAACATTTATTTTAATAAGTTTTAAGTGATCATCTATATGGAATGGCTGTAGAAAAGAAATAATAGTTGTGAAGAATTTTCTAAACCATAGATGTTGACTACTAACACTTATTGAATGTTTATTAAGCCCTCAGACATGATAATTACCCCAAATTTTTTCATGTTCACACAAATTCAGATTTCAACATACCGAATTTGTGACTATTTGATTTTAACCAAGAAGTGAGATGAGTTTTTTTTCAATCATTTATTCATTCACAGTATTTTTTCAGTCTCTCTGTGAGCCAGATACTGTACTCAGTAGTCGTTAGCAACTATTAGTTTTTATAATGAGAGAGAAGAGTGACAAGTTATTTCAGTCTGCGGTGTAAAAATAATAGCAAGCATAGGATGAAATGGGAGTGAATTAAAGTTATATAGTCATGAGAGGAAAGGTGAGGTTGTTATGGAGGAGGAGAATGTTTAGTCCGAGGGGTTATCAAGGTACCAATACCCAGAGACAAAAGTGAAATGGCATGGGAAATATGAAGCCTCCGTGTCTGGGACTTGGGTTTTGAGGGTGTCAGCTTGTGGAGAGAAGACTCCAGAGACAGACACCATGCCTTGAACAACTTTCTGGTAGGCAGTTTTGATTTCATCTTGTGGTCATTGAAAAATCATTAGAGAATCTAATCTTCTAGAAGGAGAAGTGTACAATGTGGACAATGCATGAGAATAAGACAATACATCCATTTGGAAGACGTATTATTAAGGTCACTGCAGGAATCCTGGGGAAAGGTGATGTTGCCCAGAATTTGGCACTTAGGATATTGGTGGCTTCTCTTATATTCTGTCCATGTAGTTCTTTATTCTGAAGTGTTTTGTGTCACTGCCTGTAGTGAATATTCTACATTTGTCTAGGTGCAGTGTAAATTCAAGAAAGGATATAGACCAGTGGCCCTGGAATAACCAGTGTGGAACTGTTAATTGGCCAGGGTTTAGCAAAGATGCTTATAATTGGACCCTGAATGTAATGTATCCTACAGGAATGTTCATAAGTTCTGCAGGTGGAAGTTTGTCAGCCTGAAGGTGGTTTCAGCTCATGAGACATACTTCAATCTTTCCTTGTCTAAAACATTGAATCATTCAATAAATAAGTCACTGGCACTTTTTCCCCTGTGGCCTCAGTGTTGATCCATTTCTTCTAACCAACCAGAGTTTTCACATGGCATATTTGTTCTTTTGTTGACAAAGGTTTGCAAGTGAACCCCCCTTGGAGAGACTGTATATGTGAACCACTCTGAAGGGCTTATGGGAAGCTATATTGGGACTGTTTTCTTTAGCAACATCAGTGTATGATCGGGAGAAAAAGGGGAAAAAATAAAAAAGCAAAAGGCACACTTTTGTTTGGATTCAAATGTCATCTTTGCCTGTGCCACATTTATTTTTATTTTCTCTCTGACAAGGAATGCTAACTTTCTAGGAAAACTCAACTTCTCTAAAACAACAGCCAACACAAACAATTTTTTTAAGGTGTGATTTTCCTTGAGGCTGTGATTTTATCATTTGAAGTGAATGGTGGGTTGAAAAAAAAAAAAAGTCTTGGGAGTACACATTTCCTTTACTAAGACATCAGCTTGAATCATGCTTTGGATATTGTGGCTATAGTTTTCCAGGCCTTTGCTTCTCAGGAGACCCTGATGTGAGACAAAATGGAAAACTCAATCCACATTCTCTTTGGATCAAATCTCTAGGGGACCTAGGGAAGGTGAGAGAATTTCTGCTTACTGATGACATATTCTAGACAGATATTGTCCCTGAACATATTTGCATTGGCACCTTTTTATACTGGGGCAATGTGGATTTTATGAAATGAAAGCAGTTTTCCCTTTTCTAAAAGGGAGAGATATCTCTTTCGGGTAGGACATTCTCAAATCAATTATTTTTTAACTCAATGTCGTCAGCTGTACCCTACATGTAGTGGAATTCCCTGATTTTTGTCCATGTCCCTTCCATATTGTAGATAAAAAATATTTTTATTTTTTTCACTTCATTTTAAGCATAAATAAATTACTCTATTCTCTCTGTGTGTTAATAGAAATCTTATTCTCTTTGGAGCATTTCCTTTGTGGTTTGAGCTTGAATGGATATCTTCTGCTTATAATATTTGCATTTTTTCTTGTAATTTGCACATAAATAATTGACAGGTAAAGCCATTTATGTTCTCCATATATTATGACAAAAGAGAAAACTCATTTATAGGCGATGTTTGCATTTTAACCCACTCTTACCGTTTCTTTCATAATCATAAAATGCATCAATGATGGTTATTTAGAAAATCAGTAGAGTATGAGAGATGGAGAATACCCCAAGAATAGAATTACAGTAACATTTATGATCATGTGACACCTTGAATTTCACCCAATACTTCAGTTTTACTTACTCCCTGAACTTTCACTATTAATGATATTCAGGCTGAAAAAAAAAAAAAAAGGTTGAAATGCCAACATCATATTGGAAGACAAATTTACATTTCATTCCCAACACTGTAATTTAATAAAAGTTTTATGGTGTTATGGGTACTTAATTATGCTCAAAGCAGGGCTGGAATTTAACAATGCTCCACATACAGAGGAGTCGGTGGTGCTTTATTTGAAAAAGTTCCTTTGAAAGAGCATTGTACTATACGATACACCACATACGCTGCATTTAAAAGACACTTTGGGAAATGATGAATTGCTTAAATTGTAGCTCATTTCGGTTACAGAAAATAAATCCTCATAATTCACTTAAGGTGATTTAAAATACTAGGTTACTAGATTATCAGGCTTTGAAATATTCATTCCTCTCAGAATCGCAGCTACGTTAATGTTACTGTGTATGTAATGTATACATTTTAAGTCCAGACATGAGTTTTTTGACTTTTTTTCTAAGTAAGCATTACTAATTCTCCAGGGCACCCTTGGAGATAGTTTTTATCACCCACTTCCCTCTTCTCTTATCTCATCAGAATCCTGTTGATTAGATCTTTTTAAAGCTCATTGAGAATCATGTTATCCTCCTCTGTTTAAAATTGTTCAAAACCTCCTTTCCCAGTGTTGACTGAATCTAGTCTAAACTGTCATTTACAATTCTGCAGTCTGGCTTCTACCTACTTTCATTTGCATACCTTACATCCCAGCCAAACTCCAGTCCTTCGAACAGGACCCTTTCTCACTCCCTTTGCTTCATGCTGTTCCCTCTGGTAGAATTCTCCCTCTCCTCCCATTTCCACCTGGTGATTTTTTCATCTTTCAAGACTTGGTCCATATGCTACCTCTTTCCCAGACAGTTTTTTTTTTTTTCCAGCGTTGGCTTCCTTTTCCATATACTTTATTTTCCTTTACATTTAGACTTACAAGATGTGTTTTTTTTTTCCTTATACACATGACATCTCCCTAGTAACTTCCACAAAGATTCTACATCTCACTCATCCCCTGATGCTCTTGTACAGTATCGTGTACATAGCTACTTAAGTCAATACTTGTAGAATGAATAGATTCACTTTTGGATGAGGTGTTTGTATGTGATAGGAGTGACTGAATGGTCACACCCATCTCCTCCAAATACATTTTATGTAATGTCTCAGTTTAAACTGGTTATAACCTCAAAAATATCAGCTGTAAACTTCCACCCATGTCTATCCATGAACTCATCCACCATTAGGAATTCCTAATTGGTTGGAAGTATCAATTTCTCCATCCACTTTAAACAACAGGACACTTAACTTTTATGCTAACCACCTCCTCATTGAGTAGTGTTGTATGAGCAACACAGGTATTCCCAAGTATAGCACTTTATTTGGAGAGTCAGTGTTGTTGTTGTTTGTTGTTGTTGTTAATTAACTAACTTTATTTTTAAGAGCAATTTCAGGTTCACCACAAAATTGAGTATACAGCAGAGTGAGAGCCCATAAACTCCCCACATATACATAGTCTCCTTTGCTGTCAACTTCCCACAGCAGAGGAGTGCATGTGTTAAAACTCCACAAACCTGGATTGACCTATTACCACACAAAGTCTGTAAGTCACATTAGAGTTCACTCTTGGTGTTAGACATTCTACGGGTCTTGACAAATGTGTAATGACATTTATCCACCATAATATCATCATGCAGAATAGTTTCACTGCCCTGAAAATCCTCTGTGCCCTGCCTATTCATCCTTCTCTATCCAATCCCTGACAATTATTGATCTTTTTACTGTCTCCATAGTTTGGCCTCTTCCAGAATGTAGTGCGAAGCTTTTCCAGATTCTTTCTGGAATGCATTCTTTCACTTAGCCATTTAACATTCTTCTATGTCTTTCCATGGCCTGATAGCTTCTTTCTTTTTAGTACTGAATAAGATTCCATTGTCTGGATGAACCACCATTTATTCACTTACCGGCTGAAGAACATCTTGGTTGCTTCCAAGTTTTGTCAATGATACCTAAAGCTCATGTAAACATTCATTTCAGGTTTTTGTGTGGACATAGCTTTTGTTTCATTGGGGTAAACATGAAGGAGTGTGAATGTCAGGTTGTGATGGTATGGTGAGTACATGTTCAGTTTTTCAAGAAACTGATAAACTGTCTTCCAAAGTGGCTGTACCATTTTACATTCACACCAGCCATGAATTAGATTTCCTATTGTTCCATATTCTCACCAGCATTTGGTAGTGTCACAGTTTTAGATTTTGGCCATTCTAATAGGTGTGCAGTAGTGTCTCAATGTTTTAATTTTCAGTTCTCTAATGACATATGCTGTTGAACATTTTTTCATATACTTACTTGCCACCTGTATATATTCTTGGAGAGGTGTCTGTTTAGGTCCTTCCCCATTTTTTAAAAATAAAGTGGTTTATTTTCTTATTTTTGAGTTTTAGGAGTTCTTTGGATACTTTGCATAATAGTCTTTTATCAGGTGTGTCATTTGCACATACTTTTCCCAGTCTGTAACTTGTCTAACCATTCTCTTGACATTGCCTTTCATAGAGTATGTCTTTAATTTTAATAAAGTCCTGTTTATTGATTATTTCTTTCATGGATCACGCCTTTGGTGTTGTATGTGAAAAGTCACACCCATAACTAAGTACTTCTAGGTTTATACTATGTAAGCCTAGGAGTTTTATAGTTTTATGTTTTCCCATTAGCTCTATGATCATTTTGATTTAACTTTGAAGGGAGTAAGATCCAGGTCTAGGTTCTTTTACTGCATGTGAGGTACAGTTTTTCTAGTACCATTTGTTGAAAAGATTGTCTTTGCTCCATTGTTAAAAATTAATTAGCTATTTTATATGAGTCTATTTCTGGTTTTTCTATTCTGTTCCACTGATCTGTTTGTCGGTTCTTTCACCAATGCCACAGTGCTCTGATTACTTTAACTTAGAGATAATATTTTGGTTGGAATTCCATTGATTCTCTAGAACAAGTTGGGAAGAAATGACATCTTGACAGCATTGAGTCTTCCTACCCATGAACATTGAATATCTCCTCATTCATTTAGGTCTTCTCTGATATATTTTAATTAGAACTTTGTAATTTTTCTCATATAGCTCTTATACATATTTTGTTAGATTTATACTTAAATATTTAACTTTTGGGGGGTGATAACGTAAATGGTATTGTGTTTTTAATTGCAAATTTCAGTTATTATTTGCTGGTATTTAGTAAAATGATGGACTTCTGTATATTAATCTTATATTCTGCAACCTAGCTATAATCATTTATTGGTCCTAGGGATTTTTTTTTGTTGATTCATTTGTATTTTCTGCATAGATGATCATGTCATCAGTGAATAAAGTTTTATTTCTTCCTTTCCAAACTATAGAACTTTTTTTTTTCTTGTCTTACTGAATTATCTAAGACTTCTAGTATGACGTTCCAAAGGAATGGTCAGAAGGGATGTTCTTGCTTTGTTCCTGATCTTAGTGGGGATGCTTCAAGTTTCTCACCATTATTATGATATTAGTTGTAGGGATTTTGTAGATATTCTTTGTCAAGTAGAAGAAATTCTCCTTTATTCCTAGTTTGCTGATTTTATGATTAATGAATGTTGGATTTTGTCAAATGCTTTATCTGCATTTATTGATACGATCATGTGATTTTTTTTCTTTAATCCATCAGTGTGAGAGATTAAACTAATGGGGTTTTGAATATTGAACCATCCTTGCATACATGGATGAATCCCATTTCATGTGGTATACTATTCTTTTTATATATTGTGGATTCATTTTGCCAATATTTTGTTGAATATTTTTGCATCTATGCTCATGAGCAATATCGGACTGTACTTTTCTTTTTTGTAACATCTTTGCCTGATATTTGTATTGGGGTAATATTGGCCTCATAGAGTAAGTGAGGAAGTACTTACTCTGCTTACATTTTCTGTAAAAGATTGTGGAGAATTAGTATAATGTCTTTCATAAATGTTTTAATGAATTCAACAGTGAATCTATTAGGGCCTGGAGTTTTCTGTTGGAAGGCTCTTAATTATGGACTCAGTTTCTGTAACATAGATCTATTCAGACTGTATATTTTTCATGTGTGTCTGAGTTTTGGTAGATTGTGCCTGTCAAGGGATTGGTTCATTTCATATAGGTTATCATATTTGGGAGCATATTGTTATTCATATTATTGCTTTATTTATCTTTTCAATGTCCATAGGATCTGTAATGATATCCCCTTTCATTTCTAATGTTAGTAGTTTGGGTCTTCTCTCTTATTTTCTTAGCTAGCATGGCTAGAGACTTACTGACATTACTGATTTTTTAAAAAAAACAGGCTTTTGGTTTAGTCGATTTTCTCTACTGATTTCCTATTTTCAGTATCTATTTAAGCTCTAATTTTATTTATTAATTTATTTCTGTTTACTTATAATTTTATTTGCTCTTCTTTTTATAGTTTCCTAAGGAAGCTTAGATTATTAGTTTTAGATCTTTCTTCCTTTCTAATATATACATTCAGTGTTACAAATTTTAGTTTAAACATTTTTTGTTGCCCTTGGAAATTTTGATAAGTTGCATTTTCATTTTCATGTAATTCAAAATCAAGTTGACCCTGGAACAACACAGGTTTGAACTGCATAGGTCCACTTATATGTGGATATTTTGTTTTTTTGACAGATACAGTACAATATTGCAAATGTGTTTTTTTCTTATGATTTTCTTAATAACACTTTATTTTCTCTAGCTTACTTTATTGTAAGAATACAGATTATAATAGATATAATACAGAAAGTATGTGTTAACCAACTGTTTATGTTATGTTACATTACATTATGTTATGATGTTATGTTATGATGTTATGTTATGTTATGTTATGTTATGTTATGTTATGTTAGGCTTCCAGTTAACAGTTGGCTATTAGTAGTTAAGTTTTCAAGGTATCAAAACTTATATAATGATTTTCAACTGGGTGAGCAGCCAGTGCCCCTAACTGTGTGGTGTCCAAGGATCACCATACTTTTCAATTTCTCTTAATATTTTTTCTTTGACCCAGGTGTTATTTAGAAGTATCTTATTTAATATCCATGTATTTTGGGATTTTCCAGATATCTTTCTGTTCTGATTTCAAGTTTAATTCCATTTTGGTATGGGGAAAGTCATTGTATGTTTTCTCTTCTTTTAAATTTGTTAGCTGGTGACCCAGTATGTGGTCTTTGTGAATGTTCCATGTGAGCTTGAGAGCAAGGTGTAATCTGCTCCTGTTAAGTGAAGTAGTCTATAGATGTCCATTATATATAGTTGATTGATAGTGCTGTTGAGTTGAACTATATCCCTGCTGATTTTTTGCCTGCTAGATCTGTCCATTTCTGAAGGATGTTAAACCTCCAACTATAATAGTGGATTAATCTCCTTGCAGCTCTAACCAGTTTTTGTCATGTATTTTGATGCTCTCTTGCTCTACACTTCACATGTTGATCCTTTTATTAGTATGTAATACCCTTCTTTATCCCTGGCAACTTCCTTGCTCTGAGGTTTCTTCTCTTCCTCTGTCTGAAATTCATATTACTATCGGGAATTCGTTGTGATTAGCATATTAACATGGTATATCTTTCCACAATTTATTTTTAATATGCATATTGTAAAAACCATATAGTTGGCTTTTATTTTTTGATTCACTCTGACCATTTCTGTCTTTTAATTTGTGTATTTAGACCAATTACTTTTAAGGTAACGATTACTATAGTCGATTAATATATATTCTATTTGTTATTTTCTATTTGTTGCTGTTGTTCTTTATTTCTATTATTGTCTTCAACATTTTTCTGCATTTTGTGGTTTTAATTGAACATTTGTATAGTTTCCTTTCCTTTCCTTTCTTACCATATTAATTGTGACTTTCTTTTCACATTATTTTTTTAGTGGTTGCCCTAGAGTTTGCAGTATACATTTACAAAATCCAAGTCCACTTTCAATTAACTCCATGTCCTTTTATGAGTATTGTGAGAACGTTAAAAATATAGATTTCTAATTCCTTCATCCAGTTCCTTATGTCACTGTTGTCATTCATTTACTTATACATAAGCTTACATAAGGAACAAACTACATACATATATACATATATACATAAAAGTATACATAAGTACATTTTTGCTATTATTATTTTGAAAAAACTGTTATTGATCAATTTAGAATAAGGATATTAAATTTTTACTTTATTTTCATGTATTCATTCTTTAATTCTTTTCTTCTCATGTAGATCCATGTGTCTAACCTATATCTTTTTGTTTCTCTCTGAAACATTTGTTTCTCTCTTTTAACATTTCTTACAAGGCAGGTCTACTGGTGGCAAATTCTCTCACTTTTTGTTTGAGAAAGTTTTTAGTTCTCCTTCATATTTGAAGGATAATTTTGCGGATTATGAAATTCTATATTGTTTTTTGTTTCTTCTCAAACATCAAGTATTTCACTCTAATTCATCCTTTAATGGTTTCTGTGGGGATGTTGGATGAAATCCTTATTGATCCTGTATAGGTAGAGTGTTTTTTTTTCCTTCCCTCTATCCTCTTTCAAGATTTTTTCTTTATCTTTGATTTTCTGAAGTTTGAACTTTATATGTCTAAGTGCAGTTTTTTGGACATTTATTCTGTTTGGTATTTTCTGAGTTTCTTGAATCTGTGGTTTGGTATGTGACATTAATTTGTGGAAATTCTTAATTATTGTTTCTTCAAGTATTTCTTCTTTTCTCTTTTTTTCTGTTATTCCCATTACACGTATGTTATGCCTTCTTAATTTTCCCCCAGTTCTTAGATATTCTTTTATTTATTTATCATTTTTCCTAGTCTTTTATCTTTGTGCTTTTTAATCTTCAAGTTTCAATTGTCATATTCTCAAGTTTAGAAATTCTTTCCTCAGTTGGGCCCAGTGTGCTAATGAGCTAGTCAATAGCATTCTTCATTTATGTTAGTTTTTGATTTCTAACATTGCATTCTAATTCTCTTAGAATGCCCACCTTTTTGCATACCTGATTCATGTATTTTTGCATATTGTCTACGTTTTCTATGAAAAATTTTAGCATGTAAGTCATAATTTTAAAAAGTTGTGGTTTAATAATTCTAACATTGTTGCCATGTCTAACTCTGGTTCTGATCTCTATTTAATCTCTTGAATATCTTGTAACCTTTTAGTATGTCTTTTTTTTTTTAAAGGGAGACGTAATGTACTGGATAAACGGGACTGTGGTAAATAAATCTTTACTAGTGTAGTAGTAGAATTTTAGGGGAGAGGGAGTGTTCTATGGTTCTGTGATTAGGTCTTTGTAAACTCAGGCTGTGAATTTCACCAGTGCTTCTCAGGTTTCCCATCTTAGGTGGAACAGGATGGCTAGAGAGGGCTGGAGGTGTGTATTTCCTTCTGTTCACATGGAAGCCTGTGAGGGCTGGAGTTGGGTATTTCTCTTTCCCTACATGGGAGGCTAGAGGAGACTAAAATTGGTTTGTTTCCCTTCCCACAGATAAATTAGGCTCTGATAGACCCCTGCCAGGTTAAGCTTTGGTAAAATACTTTCTCTTGAGGTCAGGCCTTGTTAAGAAGTACAGAATGCCCTGCAATATTTCAAAATGGTTCCTTTTATTTTCCCTTGGTAGAAGGCAAAGACATTTTTCTCCTATATTCACTGTGAGAACTGATAGAGCTCCTAGAGATAAACCTCACAAAGGTGTGTGAGGCTCTTTATGATTGAGTGCCCTGAAATTTTCAACTCTGAGACTTATCCACACTGAGCCTCCAGGAATTTGTTGATTGCAGTCAGATATTCTAATCCTGGCACTGGTTCCCATGGAAATTTCTTATTGTGGGTTTCTGGTCTGGTAAGTTGTGATTCTCTGTATCTGCTTGTCTGTTTTTCTAATTTTTGAGGACAGTGGTTTGACCTTTGACCTCACTCTCTGATATATGTAAGAAGAGATGTGATCTTTCTTTCAGTTTGTTCAGATTTTTATTTGATGTTAGAATAGAGTGGTTACTTTTAAAGAACTTACATACCAGAAAGGAAACTGGAAGTTGAAAATCAATTTTTAATTTTTGTTGAGGCTATCATTGATTGAGATATGACTTCTATCTGTGCTCTTAAAATGAGAGAAATATTTTGTTGAAAGTGTTGTATTTTCAGAATTTCATAGAACTTCTTAGCTATCACAAGTAATTTTAATAACAGATTAATGAATAATAATCACAATAAATATAATAAATAGAAGAATTTAGTTGATACTAGTCATTTGAGATTTTTATTTGAGTCATATGGACAGTTTCTAAAAAATATGGAGAACCATGACCTTGACATACAGCTATAGATGAATTACGGGATGTAAGCTATTTGAGAGTAAAGAGTTGGATATGTGATAGGTATTCTATAAATACTTATTGACTGGTCAACTGATTGACTGATAAATGCCTATGTTAAATGTCACTTATCCAGTGGTACAGTACATAATTTTTTTCTATAAACTCTAGTAATTAAAATGTGTTATGGGGCCCCTGGGTGGCTCAGTCCAAATTTTGATTTCAGCTTGGGTCATGATTTCACAGTTGTAAAATCAAACTCCACATCTGCACTGACAGTACAGAACCTGTTTGGATTCTCTCTCTTCCTCTCTTTCTGCCCCTCCCCTGCTGGTGCTCGCTCTCTCTCTAGCACGCTGTCTCTCAAAATAAATAAACATTAAAAATGTGTTAAAAGAAGCACAGCTCTAAATAGCTATTAGTATTACGTGTATTCTTTCCTTAGAAGGTACAAAATTTTGCCTTTTACCTTCTAGACCATTTAAGACTATGTAGTCCTACACTTTTCAAACTGGGCTGAGGTGACTGTGTGAACTTCAGCAAATTTATTTGGGAACTAGGAGATATCATAAATATTTAAAGGAAAGCCAGTAATGTCTGCTTAAACTACTACTATTAAGCTGTTTGGGCCTAACTACTGAATAACTGAAACTGTTACATAATTCTCTTGTCCTAGGGGCACCATAAAATTATTATCAAGACACTAAGGGTACCATGAACTAAGAATGTTTGGGGACCTCTGCTATAATCTATCATCAGAATACAAGTATATGGAATATCAGTCAGGAAAGTCAAGACTGGAATTTGCTTATCATAATTAAAACATATAAAATGCTGTGGGAATAAATATATGGACCTCACCTTAGTAGAATAATAATGGATAATTTAGGAGTATAGGTAGTAATTCATCAGATGCTGACTTCAGAAACTTTATGTCAGCTCTTTAGAATTAGTAATACATTGGTCAATAGAGATAATATTGAACAAGGACTATTATGTTGCCACCCACCCATACAAATATATTTGTCTCTTTATACAGTTATTGCCAATTACAATAATACTGGATTATATTTAACAATTTTACTGCCAGATGAGGCAGAAAATGAAAGGTCATGCTTTGTGGTGGGCTATATAAACAGTGTCCATACATACAAATACACAAACATAAATATATCATGCTCTGAGGAAGTTGATAACTGAAAGCAAACACTGGCTACACATGGAATTTGATAATCGTTGAATGCTGGTTGAAGGTAGTGAATGCTTTGTGTCTTTGTTGTTGTTGTTTATTTTTTTCACAAAGAACATAAATTTGATATACAAATTCATGAATGACTGATGCATATTATGTTTATCAGATTTCTAAAAGTATTCAAAGAAATCTTACATACTAAAATTTTTATCATATGCACATTGGTCCTTGTTTTAACTTAGAATTATTTTATGACCTTTTCCTGGGAATAAATGTATCAACCAATGCTGCCCAAAAGAAAAATAAGTCCACATAGAAATATAATGTCTGATAGAAATATCAATATGGGCTACATATATAATTTAAAATTGTATAGTACCCACACTTTAAAAAAGGATAAAAAGAAATACATGAGATCAATTTTAGTAATATATTGCATTAAACTTATATATGAATATATTAATATTATTGCATTAAAATATTGCACGTAATATATTGCAAGTAAAATATTGTAAGTAATATATTGCATTAAAATAATATATCTAAAACATTATAATTTAACATGTAATCAACATAAAAATTATTAATAAAGTATTTTATATCTTAGTTTTCATACTGAGTCTCTGAAATTCATTGTGTATTTTTCTACATTCAGTACCCATCATTTTGGACTAGCTGCATTTTGAAAGCTTAATGGCTACCATATTGGACAGCATAGGTATGAAATATCTAATAGAATCACTTGTCACTGCTTGTTAATAATTCAGTTTCTGGACCTACCTCACAGTTTTTTGGGTTTTTTAAAAATTTTCTTTAATGTTTATTTTATTTTTGAGAGAGACTGCAACCAGGGAAGGAGCAGAGAGAGAGGGAGACACAGGATCCGAAGCAGGCTCTGGGCTCCAAGCTGTCAGCACAGAGCCCAACACAGTGCTCAAACTCACAAACTGTGAGATCATGACCTGAGCTGAAGTCAGACACTTAACTGAGTCACCCAGACACCCCTAGACCTAACTCACGGTTATTGAATCAGAATCTCTTAGGGAGAACCTCGTGATCTAAAATTCTAAATTTTCCCAGCAGATTCATTTGCATTTTAACATATTTGAACCATTTTACTTCTTTTTAAAGCAAAATTTTTAATGTTTGTTTGTTTATTTATTTATTTATTTATTTATTTATTTATTTATTTTGAGAGAGACAAAGAGCTCAAGCAGGGGAGGGGCAGAGACAGAGGGAGAGAGAAACAATCCCAAGCATGCTCCGTGCTGCCAGCGCAGAGCCAAATGCGGGCTCAAACTCAAAAACGGTGAGATCATAACCTGATCTGAAACCAAGAGTCAGAAGCTTAACCAACTGAACTACCCAGGCGCCCCAAGAACCATTTTACTTCTAAGAGTGGTAAATTATCAATCCCTTTCCATGTTCTCTTACATGCCGAGACCCCTCCCCCGTCACACACACACATTTGTGTTAATCTCCTGGGAGAGAGAGTAAATACTCTTTCTTTCTTCTCCCCCTTCCCAAATATGTGGAGGCAAAAAAGAAAAAAAAAAAAGTGTGTTGACCACAGTGATAAGAAAAGGCAAGTCATGTAACAATAACAAACATATCTTAGGTCAACCTGAATTTTGAGTAGTTTGTGAATCCATTTTATATTTTCAAAATTTAAATCCATATACTTTTGAATATAAGAATACACAACAGTCATTAGACGACTTCATTGGGAGTGCTTCCATATTTTAACTACAGAGAACTCAGAGAGAATAGGCATTATAGAACGGTGGTATCTGAGAACCTGGGGTTTGGTATGAGATCCACATTCAAGGGCCAGTTGTATGGTATGTCCTTGGACAGTATGGTTAGTAATTCTGTGCCTAGATGTTCCCATCTGTGAAGTAGGAATGGTGAGAGTTCTAACACCAGACATATGATTGTAGCAGTTGAATGGGAAAAAATGAAGACGTGCACAGTGTTTAATGTGGCATGGTTCTTATATGGTTAGTGTGTCATCCTTTTTTTTATTTTTTTGATGCCATATGGTGAGAAAATAAACCCTAATCCTCTTTATACATGTAGTTATTGTTGGAAATGTATCGGTTGGTAGAAAGAATTCATTTGTTTTCTCAAAAGAGTTCAAATTCCCAGAATGTCTGCTAGCAAGAGCAGCATCTTGGCCGTGCTCAGCTGCTACTACTCCTGAAGTTGGGCCATTCTGTTTTAGTCAGTTGGCGGCTACCTAATGGGATTTACAATGGACACAGATAATTTAACAGGCACAATTTATTATACCCCTTTTTTTAGAGTTAAAGCATTTTCAGTCAATTTTATGCTTAAGGGTTGATGAAACATTACTCAATACTTCCTAGATGGGTTTGGGACACTCAGAGAAATGGTAAGGATGGTCATAATATTTTTTCTCGCAGGGATAATTGATTATCACATCCCCAGGAGTGACAAATGGTAATGAAAGTAAAAGAAGTGAGTAAAAATATTAATGTCTCCAAAGAATCACTCAGTCACTTTTCTAGAGGCAGGTGACTTTTTACACAGTTTCTATTGGTGAAGCAAATACAAACTGAATTCTTGTGTTAAATGTGTTTACTTTTGCACCAAAAACAGTAATACCGACAGTGTGTTTCAATTAAAAGGAACCCTGGAGCAAAAATGTGTTCCAGTCAGGGGTAGAAGCAGAGTGTATCATTATCTCGTAGGCACAGCAGTCAAGATAATGAACAGCTAAGAAGACTGGACAATGGAAGGTGAAGTATGACTTGTCATGAAACTGTCAATAGACTCTGAGCTCACTTTCTATTAGTAGGTGCCGTGAAATTGCAGACATGTGCTGAGCAGCTCAAGAAAAAACTAAAGTAAAAGCGACCCGATAGTACTTAGTAATTTTAAGCCCGATTTAATATTTTGCCATTGTTACCAAAAGCCTTAAATCAATGATTTCAATGTTTAATTCCTCTTATTCTGAATTGATGGCCTGTGTTTATCCTCTATTGCCTTGACCTTGAGACAGAAATTCCTCAGGTACTTTTCCTTTGAGGGGATTTTTTTTTTTTTTTTTGGTTGTGCTTCTTTAGTATGTAGTGTAAGATTTGAATAAGGGTTGGAATTCTGTCCCTGCTAAGGGGCAATAGGATATTTTATAAATTATAGGAGAGATGGGCTGAAGATGTATTAGGTTTCTATAAAAATGGGTTCCTGCTGAACTGAGTCCAAGTGTAAACATCCTCAGTGAATAAAGCTGGATAGCAGATAGCTCAAAATAATCTTAGAAGAGAATCAAGTTGGATGTCAAATGAAAAAAATCACTAATACTATAAATCCAAGAACATACATCGAAAAACAATTCATGTCTGGTGACAGAGGGATCAAGAAATTTAAAGTATAACTATATCTTATTCATTAAGTCTTTCATTTGACATATATTTGGATACCCACTTCATGCTGGGTGTTGCTCTAGGTCCTGGGGACAGGTGAATGATAAGCAAGGCCTCTGCATGGATGTAGGGAGACAGATAAGAGATGGATAAACAAATGGACACAATAATTTCACATAGTGATAAGGGAGATGGGGAAGATGGAACAGAGAGACGGGGAGAGTGCTGGGGGTCCAGGGCAACTGCTCAATGACATCCTTGCTGAACAGAATATTTTCATCACAGGGGAAGAGGAAGCTAGAAGAAGGGAGAAGATGCAAAAAGAAGTTACAATCTTCCTAGCTTTCTCCTTAATGCTTAAATTCAAACTCCTTCCCCTAAAAAGAGTCAGAACCCCTCCTGGGCATAGATGCTGACATCTTTTGTAGGAGGTCTAGTGGTTTCTTCCTCCCCAGATCTGCCTGAAGTGTACAATCGGTGGACACGTTGTACCTTTCTGTAATGTGTCCCTGGGTTCTTTCATTCCTTTTGGTTCCTATGTAAGAATCTCTCTGCCTTCATATTAGAGAGCCTGCTGTCTGTACTAGAGCCACGTATCAACACTGCTGAGACAAAACCTTTTCCCTTACAGATTCTTTGTACACCAAATGTCCAGTGCCAGGCACAGGGTAGACACACTATAAATATTTTCTGTGTGAAACAAAGAATGGAAAGAAAGTCTCAAAAAGTCAAGCTGTTAAGTCATGTTTTCATGAATAGTTCCTGAATATACTGGCAGGATTTACCATGATGAAGGTCTAGAACGGATTTCAAGAAAATTAGCAAGTGTGTTTTAAAATTCCTGAGTCTTGGGGCACCTGGGTGGCTCAGTTGCTTAAGCGTTCGACTTTGGCTCAGGTCATGATCTCGCAGTTTGTGAGTCCGAGCCCCGCATTGGGCTCTGTGCTGACAGCTTAGAGCCTGGAGTCTGCTTCAGATTCTGTGTCTCCCTCTCTCCCTGCCCCTTCCTCACTCCTGCTCTCTCTCTTTCTCTCTCTATCAAAAATAAAGTGAACATTAAAAAAAATTAAAGTTTCTGGGTATCAACCTTGGAGACTCATTCGGAAGATGTCATGATATCTGTGCCTATGATATTTTTGTTTTACTTTCTCCAGTTGAATTTTAGCAGTAAGTTGTTTCACTAGTACTATTAGACTAGGGAAAGAGGCAAGGAAGAAATGAAGATTTACTCTTTCCATGGCTTCCTTGACTTTTGTTGTCTGTTTACCCTAATTTACTAATTTGCCTTTTAGTGAGTGGTGTATCTAAATGTAGCCAAACAAGCAAGATTTTTCTTACTGTACTTAAGAATTTAGCAGATAATGTGAAGGTAAATTTTGTTGTTTAAATTAAAAATTCGGGAGCCAAATGGGGAAAGATGTGGGTCTTCTCTTGAAACATGGTACAAAATCTGCCCATCCATACCAGCTCGCCTGCCTACAATGAGATCAGATCTCTTAATAGCCAGCAAGTTAGACACATTGAAGCATATTTAATAGTGTATATGTTCACACACTGAAAGATTTGGATAGTTAGGATTTCAGATTAGAATTCCACTTTTCCCCCCTATTAAATGCCAGCCGGGCTACTTGCATTACTGACTGTGGTTATGTTTGAATGTAAATGGGGGACATCTGGCGATATCAGGAGATCAAACGTTGGGAGTCTGCGTGATGACTCTCATCTGTTTGTCACCCAGCAGGTGTAATGGATGGCAGGCATGTGGGCTCTTTGCCCAAGTTAATGTACAGACCTAATATTTCGAGGGGAGAAGTTTTTAATTTGCAATTTTAGAGGATCACAGCTCAAGATAGATGTTTCGGGGTGGGGGCAGGTGGAGTAGATATTTTCCATAGCACCAATTTCTTGAGTAAAATCACCGCTTTCTAGCCTACAGGCATTTCCCTTGTCCCGTTTCAACAAACTTCCTCAGCCCAATTTGTTATTCAAAAATTTATGGAAAATGTATGTTAAAGTGAAAAGGGTACATTGTGCAGAAAAGGGAAGCAGCTTGTAAGCATATCATTATGCGTGAGCCATGGGGCCCACAGATGGCACTTCTACTCAGAAACGAGAGTAGTGCCAAAAGCTAAACTCTAAATACATTTAAATCACATATCTTTACTTAAAAATGGAGTATTTTGGAAGGAAAAGCAGATGATATTTAAGTACACAAGTGGTATTCTTTTGTTCCTCATATAATAGAGCCCTTTACAAAAGTCCTTGCCTTCTAAGTGTGCAGTAAGCCTTTGATGCCTCAAATTCCCCAGAGGATTTAGTCGCAGTGCATGGCTCAGTTCTTAATAGGATTAACCATTGAGGTAGTACCTTGCGAGGAGAACGACTCTTCAAGTATCCTTACAGTTATTGAAAATTAAAGGATTTGTTTTGATTACTATGTTCAATGCTAACAGCAAACCTTTGTTTTGCACATTAGAAATAGTAACAAAAAATTATCATGACATACGGACTTCTTATTTTAATTGAAAATAAATTTAGTTCTTAGACTGTGCCAATCTTTAATTAATTGGGGGAGGCTAACGCCAAGGGATAAAACATTTGTTTGCTACTTAATATAACCATTTGGGGGAAATCTATGATTTTTAATGTAGTAATCATGCTGATTTCTTGTTTGGAGGGTGTTTCTATTTACACTTAATGGAAAAATTATATTTTCACGGGCAGAGTTCAGGTTGGTGATACTAACACGGTAAATAACCTGGTTTTTGTTTTGTTTTGTTTTGTTTTGTTTTTGTTTGTTTGTTTCTTCTTTTTCAAGAGAGGCATTGATTCTACTACCACCTTATACAATGAGTATTTCACCTCTGAACTTGATTGTGAATATGCATCCTCAAATTTTATTGATGCCATTAGATCTGACAGCACTATGATTAAAACAAGCATTACTTGTATTTAAAATTACTTGTATTAAAAATTTAGCACATAACCTTTTATTTTAATATTCTAACAGCTTCACCTATTTAATGATTGTACTTTTAGGAAATCCAAAAGTACAATTGTTTCTGTATGACCTTTGGTATATGGGATCTTTAATTTTCAAAATATTGCAAACACATGTTATTTCCTTGTTTCTCTCCCTCCTTTTGCATTCTCTGATTCTGAAGTGCTGAATATGGAATAAATCTCTTCCAATTCTAATGACCTGTACTGAGTTGATGTGTACATACGTATGTGTGCACAAGTGTGCATATGTACACACCTCTGTATAAGTACTGTTAGTGGAGGGGATAAATATGAACTATATTTTTAAAGAAATGCAATTTCCTTATTTTCAGCCAACCCCAAGTAAAAGATAGTGATGGCTGATAATGTGATGACAAATAGAAGTCCACTGGCAGTTATTCTTAATAGAAATATATAAATCAGTTATAAGTTTTAGTAAACTGATCATTTCAAACTGAGTGCTGATAAAGTGCTTCAAAAGTGTTTGTATGCCAGTGGGATGGATTGCTGTATTGATTCTTGCAAAACAAATTCCTACTTGTCTTTACTGTGAAAATTTATCATAGACCAGCACTGGTCATTGTCCATGTATTTGGCAACCAAATTCCTTATAAACCGAACACCCCAAGATTTTTCCTTTGGTTCCTTTTGTAGTTTTATAGCTTTTGGTGGAATGCTATGGCTATTTGTATTCTATGGTTATTCAGCATTCCAGACCATGCTCTCACCGGTGATGGCTGTTGATACAAAGTTTTAGGTGCTTGGCTCACTTGATCACTTGTTTATGTGTTACCTTGAGTAATCCTCCCTGAGTGGTGAGGATGTAGGACCATGAGTGAGAAGGAAGAGGTTCCACTGTCCCCATAGCAGGGAGTGAGTAGGATGAATAACCAAGTAACCATTGGAGGGTATTGTGGGTGATAGTTGATATGAACAATTAAACAGTTTACTCATGAACAGAGATCAGATATGATAATTACTATATCACAAAACTGACTGAGTAGGTTGGAGCATCAGTTAAGAGATGGCTACCATATACCAAGGTCAGACTCTTCTTTATGATTTCAAAAGCATTCTTATTCCATGGGTTAGTTCTCCATCTCTCCATAACTAAAAAGAGATAACGATAATTTCACAAATCTCCTTATATGTTTCCATGCAAATCCAATGTCCCAGAATGTTTCAGTATAAATCAAATCTCAAGCAATGTCTTTCAGCAAGTTTTTATTTTTCCTTAATGAGTTAAAATTTTTCTCAAAAGGACCCGTGTACATTCCTCAAAGTAAAGGAAATAATCAGCAAGAGATTCACAGTTTCTGGTGAGATCTACAAGTTTCTGCTTACACCAATTTATCCTGAAAAACAGTCTATTGTATCCTAAAAGCTATTCAACAAATAAAAACAGCCGTTATATGATATGGTACTCTTTCGCTTGTACTCTGGGCTTCAATATGAGTTCTATTATTTACTTTAGGCAAAGCAAATAAACCTCAACTGACTATGAATTAATTATAATTAGTGACCGATTTAATATTTTCTTTTGCCTTCCTTTTTATATGTCTCCCTCTGAAACATGCTAGGCTGTAATACACAATTATTAGTTCAAGTTGAAGTGATTCTGTACAAAATTGGCCTCATATTTATTCATTCAGAAAATGAGCAGGGACAGAGTGCATATTTTATAAAATCCCAGTAATTTCTGTATCAGATAACCCTTAAGAAAAATAAGATTTGACCCTTTCAAAATTGCTTAATGAATTGGTATTACATGGAGTATGTTTTTAAATTTCTATATATTTTTTTTTCCTTTTATTGAAACCTTCAAACATAAGCTTTGGACCACAGACCCTGCATTTGAATGTTGAAAATATGATTGTGTTTTGATTGGTGTAGTGCATCTCTATGATAGAAACCATTTATTTTGAGCAAAATTATGCCTGGATTTGACAGATTATTGTGGGAATCTCTGTGTGAGAGATACAATGTTTTAAATTAATTCAAATGTTATCCTAAAGAGTGAATACTCAAAGATTCCGTATAGTGAGAAAAGAAGACTTCTTTGGCCTGGAATGGCTTTGGTGGGTATAAAACATACCGTAAAAAGAGAGAGAAGTTATTTTAAATTTATTCTAAGCACACCTTGTTGTTACTATATGGCTGCTGATAATTTCTTTGTGATGTTGGACAGAGCCACCAAAGATAATATTCTGCTAATTAATCCCTAACATATATTTGACAGTTCTGTAATCTATTTGTCACAACCACAGTGGGCCTTCAGATCCTTAGGGAGGCTTTGGGGACCTCCGGATGTTTTGAAATGTTCTCCTGGCTCCCTCCTAAGATCCAACTTAGCTAGCTTGGGGATATCAGTGAATTTCAAATAGCATTTGTGATGAGGCCGCTCTCTTGATCCACTATACAAATTTGCCATTAAAAGCAAATAAAATATGAGCTCCTCGTTGCTCTCCTGAAGCCCGAGGAACACATCCACAACCCCAGCAGTAGGTTTGGAACAGCAGATCGGCCTAATGCTCCCCTCGTGATAAAAGGAATGAGATGTACTGAACAACCATAACTTTATTAGAAAGATTTCTCTGCATAAAGCAGTGTTATATTTTAGGTTAGTGGATTTAATAGCTTTGCGATTATGTAACTTTTCATGTCTTTGTGATACATGTTATTAGATGGCAAAATTTCAGGGGTTGGCATGCACCTTATACTTTAATGCACCTTCCTCAGCATGTGACATGGGTCCTTGAACAGAATTATTATCGTACTATAAGCATACAAACATGAATACAAAGACTTGTTTTCCTTATTAACCATTGTTATCAGCTAGAGAAGGGCCAACAGAAATATAATGCAAACCACATGTGTTCTTTGAAATTTGCTAGTAGGCACATTAAAAGTAGTCAAAAGAAGCTGGTGAACTCAATTTTCTTAATATATTTAATTAAACTCAATATATCAAACAGTATTTTTCAGTGTGTACCCCAATATATAAATATTACTGGGATAGTTTACTTTTTTATATTAGATCTGTGAAATCACATACATATTTTACATTTACACATTGTTAGTGGCAGACTATCCACATTTTAAGTGCTCAATAGCCAATGGCCACATAGCTGGTGGCTACCCTATTGGACAGTATAAACCCAGGGGTTGATGTAGTTTCTGATATTTGGGAACCACTCAATTAAGTATTGGTCAAATAAATAAGTAAATGATACTAGCTGACTGGTTTTAGTATATCCAGATCAATCCATAATTTTCAGTGTTATAAAATTATCTTATTGTTGGTCTAAATGTCCCATTATCACATTTCCTAATTAAGGAATAGAGAGATCTTTTATTTGGACTTAGAATATTCCTTTTTCTGAGTAAGGCTTCAGTTCCTAAGCAGTTACAAGAACAGTAGAAAAATCAGAGTGGCTTGAGCATGCTGTAAGTCATTCGGTCTAACTCATCATTTCATTTCCTGCTTTGTGGAATGGAACTCACATGCTCATATTTTTATGTCTCTGAAATCTTTATTTTTATTCATTATAAAGAAGTCAGTTCATTCGCATTTACTAATCTCCCATTTCTCACACAGTACCATCACTCTCTTTATATCTAAGGGGAAGATTGTTAACATTTCTTTTAAGCCTATAAACTTAATTTCCCTTAAGGGAACTGGTACTTTGAATGAAAATAACAACATCTTGCAATTTTTATTCCTATTGTCTGGTTTTTATAGGTTTGTCTATATCATTTCATTTTGTGGCACTTCCTATTGTATGGAATAGGGAAACTGATATTTGCTTAATTTTTCTGACTTGTATGTTTAATGATAGAAAAGTCCATCTAAAAGATGCAAAGTAAGACGTTCCTAAATTATTTCTCAGATGTCAGGAACATTTAGTTAATTTAAATAGCTCACTTTAAATTCTCAAATTTTTGATAAACATTAAATGAAAAGTTAAAATGATTTGATTGAATCAAAAGGAGACACAGATTAACTGCCTCAGTAATCTAGAAGGTGCATTTCTCGTGTAGGAAAGGGCTTGGCATAAAAAAAGATGGCTGGCATTGTCCTATTTATGCATAGTTTTGTCTATTCCAGGTGAATTTATTTATAGAGAGATATCTAGAATGATGGCCACCAATATGTAAGCAGCAGTTATCACTGGCTAGTGTACTTTCAAATGATTTTTCTGTTTGTTTTTATTTAACTATACAAATTTTTTTACAATGATACAACAAAAAAATATTTGAAAATATAGGATTCATTGTAGTTATGTAAAATCCCATGTTTAAAGTCAAACAGAAATATACATTTCAGAAAAAAATTAAGTTTAGGTTTGTTAGTTTTATTATAATTTAATAACATATTTAAGTTCAATCAATACATGTCTTATCAGATCTATTGTAATACAGATGAAAGCCTAATAAATAGTAACATTGGAAATAAATGTATGCCTTAAAGCATGCATCATTTGTTACTGAATATTTGATGAATGACATACACTGATCAAAAAATAATTTCCATTTATCCATTTGACAAATATCCATAATACATATAACAAAAATAGGGGGTGCGTTTCATATGTTAGGAATTAGTGGATTTTGATATAATTCTATTTTACAAATAAAAATAAGTAATAATAATAGCTAACATTTAGTATGGAATATTCATTAAGTGAATTATGTATGTAATCTTTATAATAACTCTATGAGTTAGATATTATTATTATCCCTAAGACTCTAAGGAATGCAGAAGATTAAAACTTGTCTTGGGCCGCATGGCCATTCATTGTTTTCGTCACAAGTTAAACACAAGCAGTTTAACTGTTGAGCCTAGAAAGTTTATCATTACTCTGTACTGAATATACTATGTATACTGACTATACCTGTTTTTATTTTACGTTCCAGCAGCAGGCTTTTGAATTTATAATTAATATGATATAAAATAACAAAGCAACTACCAGATCTCTTGCCTAAAATATATAGCTGTTATTATAGTCTTGTTATTATAGAGAATTCTTCAGTAAATTTCTAAGCTAGCTAAGACAAGTATCTGACTCAAGTGTAGGTTCATCTACAGGTCCAAAGATGAAGCTCAGTGACTTGCCCAAGACTGCACAGCTAGTCAATGGAAAGGCATGGAAGCTTCCTTTGTACTTTTGAGGCTTACTTGTATGATTTTGTGCCATTCCTAATTATGAAAGTAATTTTTAGATTCAACCCATTGGTGAATCTTCTTCAAAATATTCTTACAATTTTATTTAGTAATAAAATTGTTAAACTGTGGTTTTTTATACCTTTAAAAACTAATATTCTGGAGAGATTAAAGGATCAGAACTGCACAAGTGAGTAAACAGACTTGATTATAAAGACACCTAATTATTACAAGGTAGGATATAATTAAGTGCTAAAGTTGTATGATACAAAGACAATAAAAGCTGTAGAGTTTCTAAGAAAGAAATCAAAGAACCGTATTGCTTTGCTGGGCTTTGATTGCCAAATTGAACCTTGAAAAAAGAAAAGAAAATAAAAACAAAACAAGTTTACATAAGGTCTTACAATTCTGTCTGGTCTTGTCAGTTTGTCTTTTAAAGACATAGTCTTGATTAGACATATTCTGTGTCATTCCCTTATAATCAGGTTATAAAGCTACCAAAATAAGGAAGATAGCACAACAAGGAAAGCAGAAATTGTGATTAACATTTGTTGTATGCCTACTGTGTGCCAGAAATATTTTCTTTCCTTATTACTCAATTTAATAGGTCTTCTTCCTCTGCTCCCATCTTACAGTTAAGAAGACTGAGGCTCAGGGGATCTGAAGAACCCCCTGTGACAGAGTCACAGTTCAAACTCAGGTCTGCTGTGATTTAAATTCCATACTCTCCACTATACTGTGACAAGCCCTCTTAACTGTCTGCAAGATCAGTATGGTAGCACCTAATGTTGATTCTACATTTCCAAGAGTCTTTGAGGAGGACAAGGAGGATTTTCAGAGTGGTCAGGAAGGATAGAGTCATCAGCCTGAAAATATTGTTTGCTCTTGTGAGGAGGGTGTCCAGGAGTGTGTTATCCGGCTGTGGCCTTATATGAGAGCTGGAGATAGGCTCAGCCAGACTGAAGCTCCAGCTCACCAGAGGATCTAATACCCTGCCTTAGAAATGCTGGTTTAGGAAGGACTCCCTTGTTTTACAGTTAGAGATACACATTTAGTGTCCAAGATCAGAATGACTTGAGCAAAACTAAGTGATTAAAGCTATTTGTTTTCCATTGTTGTCATTCCGTCTTTGTTGACCTCTCTTTCTTTTTTGCACTAACACCAATCCCTTTGTGAACTTAGGAAATCACTCTTTGCCTCCCTCATGGCCCCAGTTCTACTGGCGAGGGGAGAAGAGAACATAATGAAAAGCAAACATCTTAGTGTGCATTCATTTAATTATGTGGACTTTTTGGGGGGAAGAGGACATGTTTGTATTTTTCAAAAGAGTTCATCATTAGAAGGCGAGCTCAAAATCTCTGTTGATGACATTCCAGGTACAACATTGGAGTGTTGGTAACAACAATGACAATAGTGACAGGTGATGTGTATTAAAATGGTACTATGTGCCAACCACTGTACTAAGTGCTTTTGATGGATTTTTATGTTTAATCATCACAACATTTGTATGAAATAGGTGCTATTATATCCCCATTTTAGATGATGAAAGCTTAGGTTATTTGCCCAAAGCAAGTTATATTGGAGTCAGGGGACTTTCCTGTGATATAATATTACTCCTGCGTTCTATTGACCATGGTACTAATTAGCAAGTATTTGAATTTAAAGGTTGGCAAAATAATGCTTAGATTGTATGGATGAGTAAACTGTATATTTAAAGATGAAATAATTCATTTGTAAATGTAAAGAAGAAGCTTCAAATCTGTATATTGCTAGAAAGATGTGCTTATTCTCCCATTGTAATACTATATATTTCAGTGTTTATATTATAAACAGCATCAGATTTAAAGGATAACGAATGGGTATAGTATTGTGGTAATTTTGTCTTAACGATAATGGTGTGCCATAGTCAAAATGATTTAATTAATAGGTTTTATAACCATATTTTACATTTCTCTGATGAAAGATATTCTCAAGGGTAAGGTGTACAATTTAGCTTATTTAGCTCCTAATTCCAACTTTCCTACATTTTGAGGAGATATAGTATTTATTTGCATTTTTATTCTTTTTTTTATGTGCTCTTTTGAATCTTATCTATTTTCTTTCTCTCTCTCTCTCTTTTTTTTTTTTTTTAACAGTTACATCCAGCTTTTTATTGCCTAAGAAGACTGGGGCTTGCTTCGTTGCTTGGCTTTGCTGTGGAGCAGTCCTGTAAAGCCAGCTGAATTGCACATTGAAGATCTACCCTTTTGGTGAGTGGAATCATAGCTACAATTTTGTGTTTTGCTCTGCCTCATGTTGTTTGTATTGTTGACCAAAGTGCTTTGATACAGAGCACAAAATGGGGCTTTTCCAGCTCCGTGTAGAAAAACTGGCTTTTTTTTTTTTTTTTTCCTTTTTTTTCCTTAGGGACAAAAATAATTTGTCCTGTCATTTTCTTTCTCTGAAATCTGCTATTGTCTGTCTCTCTTTTCCAACCCAATTGAATAGCTACAATTCTTCAGTCATGTATCTGCCTCTTCTCTACCTGGATGTGTCCCCTCTGGTACCCCCTCCTTATCCCCTGGCTTCTACAAATAATTTGGTCATCAGACTTTTCATATTTGCTCTTTACACATGTAAATAAAAGGTGATGTTTGTGGTCAGTTGGGCCACATAGCATTGCATTGAAAGAAAAACTTGGCCCCCTTGATCTGTTTAATGTTGTTAATCTATACATGCCATAAGACAACAAGCAAAAAGGAAACCAGCAAGCCTTTCTGATGTTCCTAGTAAAATTCTCTGTGTTTTTATTGCTCCTGAACTGGTATTCTCAATATATTTCTACAGCATCTAGCACCATATATCAAAGGGCTTCCTAAGGCTTTTTCTTAGGCCTTCTGCATACATTTTTCTCCAGTCTTTTGCTTTTCAGATCTTGCTTTTTATATTTTTACAGGTCACACCTCAGCAAGACAGTGCACTTTGGGGGTGAGAAAATTAAAGGGTTCTATAGGGACAATTAAAAATACATTTTGCAACTCTAATTTGGAGATGGATCATCTGACTTAGCTAAAACCTCAGTTATAGAATAATTTTAGTAATTTGAGTATTCATGCAGATATTATAGCCAAGGATAAGATAGGGGAACAGTTAAGATAGAGACTTATGAGTGACTAGATGGATAAAAGGAAAAGGTATCTGGATTAAATTTTTTCTTCTTCTTCTTTCTTCCCTTTCTATCCTTTTTTTTATTTCTAGCAGATTTTATTTGTGTTTTTTCTTTTGTTTTGTTTTGTTTTTTAGTTTTCTTTTTCCTGTGAAAATGAGGCAGAAAGTAAAGGGAAGTTCTTAGGTGGCGAAGTAAGTGATAATGGGTTTACGGGCAAGGTTGATGATGTGGATACTTTGATGAAGAGGATGTGCATAATGCAATAATCAGACAGCCTGGCTGGAACAGTGAGTTTGGAAAGTACTTACAGAGCATATAATATTATGCCTGGATGGGAATCTCATGAGGCTGTAGTGAGAAGTAAAGTAGATGATGCAGTTAGGTACTTAGCATGGTACTTAGACACATAGTCAGAGATAAATGAATGTTATCTGCAGTTTTGGCTCCATTTTGATGGTAAAGAAACTGAAGTCCAAGCAATTTGTCTGAAACCTACCTTTCTACCACGACTAGTTTTCCACATTTTTTTCTTGCTGTCCCCATATGTTTTCTTGGTTATGTGGTCTGAGCTGAGGGAATCTTCTATTAGGGTAGTGGTGACTTCTTTTTGGATTACACTATTTTTAGATTGCGAGAAAGGCACTCAGTGGGATAATGCTCAGCACACTTTAACTACCTCTGAAGCATAATTGTCCCTAGTGTCTTGGAGGTCAGATCCAAACTGGGTTGTGTAAGGAAGGCTTGAATTTATTAGAGTACATCTCTAACTTTAAGGACCCTAGCACATAGATTAGGTGCTATCCATTTCTAGAAATATCCCCTAGTACCACTTTTTTTCTTGGAAACGTGGGTCCATCATTGTTTTGGTTCTTAAGGAGACATCACTGAGTACTTAGGAAATCCATTCTATATGTAGAGTTGTCAATTTTGGCAGAAATGGGAAGGGGTATGGTGAAACAGACCTAAGACTCTGATATATCCTATGTAACCCATTTATCCTCTTCCAGAGCAAGTCATAGATTGGAACACTGCAGGTAGGTTAGATGGAGCCAGTCCTGGAAGAATAGAGCCTACCATGAAGAGTAAGGGCCATATTTCAGGTTCCTAGAGGGTTTTCTTGACCTTGTTAGATTCAATGATCATTCCCTCTTTTTCTCTTTCTTGCTCATCCTCCTAATCTTATCATCTAATATAATTCTCTGACTCAGTTTCCTGGAAATGATGGGTCTTTGGGACATGGTTGTCAGGGAAATGGAAAATGAGGACTATTGTATCAATGTAGGAAGAGAGAAAAGGCTACATGATTTTAGGAACCACGTTGATAATAAAAGCAAATCTTAGGATGTAAGTGATTTGCCTAGCATGCTGGCCTGGAAACTCATTGAGTTTTCTCAGTGCTCTCATTAGGTCTGGCCATCATTTAGTTAAGATAATTGACTCTTGCTGGGGCGCCTGGGTGGTTCAGTCGGTTAAGCATCGACTTCGGCTCAGGTCATGATCTCACAGTTCGTGACTTTGAGCCCCGCATTGGGCTCTGTGCTGTCAGCTCGGAGCCTGGAGCCTGCTTCAGATTCTGGGTCTCCCTCTTTCTCTCTGCCCTTCCCCCGCTCCCGCTCTGTTTCTCTCTCTCTCTCCCTCTCTCTCTCTCTCTCTCTCTCTCTCTCTCAAAAATAAATAAAACATTAATAAAAACTAAAAAAAAAAAAAAAAGATAATTGACTCTTGCAACCACAAATGTTTTGAATTCTGGCTAAATAATCCAATCTATGAGACAGGGCTTGGCTTGCAGAAAACTGCTGTCAACTTTCTCAAGTCCTTCATGATAACTGTCTGGCACTGTAGTTTACATTCTATTGAACCTGTTTTCAAGAAATACCTACCTACTTAGCAAAGAACTTCATAAGACTTCTGCCATCTGCTGTTCAATTTAAAGAGTCATGTCCAGCCCTAATAGAATAAATGAGAGTAGCCTAACTAGGCAATGGGCTTTGTAAGCATGAACCAGTGTTTGTCCAAGTTTTTAGTTCCCATCCATACTTTCTCTGGCTTTTTAAAATTTTTTTTTCTTTTCACTCAGGCTTATTACTGAAATTTTAAATACTACTCTCCTTCCTCATAAGAGGCAATACATATATTTATTATAATGTAATTAACTACTAGATCATAGCTTATGAGATCATATTCTTCATACTAAAGCATAGGCTTTCTTAAGAATAATGCCATATTTTTGCTTGCTCAAAATATTTCAGTTAGTAGATCAGTGCCTTAAAAATTTCTATGCAACTTCTTTTGCTTAACTGGAATTAGTGTATAAAATGGTTTTACCCCCTGTTAAATTCATAGAAAACATTAGATTTAAATGTAGATTCTCATAGTTCTCATAGACACTCATGAGACACTTAAAAATTTCTATGCAACTTCTTTTGCGTAACTGGAATTAGTGTATAAAATGGTTTAACCCCCTGTTAAATTCATAGAAAACATTAGATTTAAATGTAGATTCTCATAGTTCTCATAGACACTCATATATGCTTTCTATGCTTTCATATGCTTGTATCTCATACAAGCATACAAGATGTGATTCTGTCGTCACTAAAAATATGGGGTTTTAGTGATACAAGATGTGATTCTGTCGTCACTAAAAATATGGGGTTTTTGACTATTTTTCACTATTTATAAAATGAAGATAAAAGAACTTAAAAATCATGAGAAAAACCCTGATCTCCTGAAAGAATGCCATTGGTAAGGGCTAGGTAGAACCAATGTTATTCAGTTTTTGATAGTAATAAATTGAAACCCTACTTTAGGTAGAAATTTTGGGATAATTAACAGATCTACACGAAGGCTGTGTTTTCAGCAACATATCCTGCAGTGGGTGACTTGTGGATTTAATTCCCTATCAGTGGAATACTAGTTGACATTTTTCACTTTGCTTCCCATTTAAAGGTTTTGTAATAATCAGTATGTACTGAATATATAAGTGACCTAGTCTCTTTAAAAATAAGATTAACTTTTTTTTCCCCTCTAGTTTAAAATGCACTTCTGTGTAAGCACTGAAACTATTAGCACCATGATGAAAGTAATACACAGAGTTTTTTTTTTCCTTTTCCTTTTTTGCCAGCATAGAAACAGATTTTAATACTTAACATCTAACCTTTAAGATGAGAGCATTTTGAGATATTTGTTTTCGACACTATATACCTGAGATGCCTGTTAACGTCGTGAGATTTACCACAGGTTTTCTTTAAATATTCCAAATTCTCCAATATATAGTCATGCAACATTATATATTTCACAAAATATTTCCTTGGAAATTTAAAGACTAAAATAGAGCTTATGTAACCAGAACAAATATATAATGTGTGTGTGGTGTTTTAATAAAACAGTTATGAAGGGTTAAAAATGTAGATAGGAACAGTTATTAAATACATGTCATGTACTACATTTAAAATTTTTTCTCAATGTAAATTATTTTATTTAACATAAAACTAAAGTCCTCTTAATCCTGAAATCTGAGGTCCCAAGAGGTTGCTCATCTTTGCATAGCTAAAAAGGAGAAAAGCCTTAATTTTTAGTCCAGTCTGTTATTCCAGATACTGATCCACTAATTGAAATATTTTGAACAAGTAAAAGTATGGGATTATTCTAGAGAAAGTCTAAGTTTTATTATGAAGAATATGATATGATAAGCTATGATCTAGTAAATTAATTACATCAATTTTAAATTATGAAACTTTTGTTAAATCCTGTTGTCACTTATACTGAAGTGTGAATAGCATGCTTACCGATGTTTGCCAACTATCATTGGATGTAGATTTTGGTTTTCGAGTCCTGGAGTACATAAATCAATGAGATATTTGTAACATAGAATAAGAAAAGTAATTATAAAATGCTATTTAAATTTTTGAGTAGCTCATTTGGAAAATTGAGTGGAATATCTTTGAATAGCTTAGTTTACTATTACAAAACAGTTACAAAAAATAATAAATGTGGTCTGCAGAGGTTTTTTGTATCATTAGAACTATGTAAGCCAGGATTAACAAATAGAACAAGCGCTTTAATGAGGTGTTAAGAAAATATGGAGATATTGTAGGGTTAGTTCCAGACCACCCCAATAAAGTAAATACGACAATAAAGCACGTCAAATGAATTTACTGGGCTCCCAGTACGTATAAATGTTATGTTTACACTATACATTAGTCTATTAAAGGTACAATAGCCTTATGTCTAAAAAAAGGACGTATCTTAATTTAAAAATACTTTATTGCTAAAAAAATATGCTAACCATCATCTGAGCTTTCAGTGGGTCATAATCTTTTTGCTGGTGGAAGGTCTTGCCTCGATGTTAATATCTGCTGACTGATCAAGGTGGTGGTTGCTGAAGGTTGGGTAGCTGTGGCAATTTCTTAAAATAAGACAATGCCGTTTGCTGCGCTCTTTCTTTCCTGAGCAATTTTTCTGTGGCTTGTGACTCTGACAGCATTTTACCCCCAGTAGAACTTTTTTCAAACTTGGAGTCAATTCTCTCAAACCTTACCACTACCTCTACTTTATCAACTAAGTTAATGATACGATAATCTCAATACTTTTTTTGTCATGTCAACAATCTTTACAGCATTTTCACAAGGAGTAGACTCCATCTCAAGAAACCAGCCTCTTTGCTCCTCCACAAGAAGCAACTCGTCATCCATTAAAGTTTTATCATGAGACTGAAACAGTTCAAATATAATAATAATGAAAAAGTTTGAAATATTGCAAGAATTACCACAATTTGACAGAGACATGAAATGAACAAATGCTATTGGAAAAAATGGCATCAGTAGACTTGCTAAATGCAGGGTTGCCATGAACCTTGAATTCGTAAAAATGCATTGTCTGTGAAGTGCAGTAAAATGAAGCACAATAAAATGAGGTATCCCTGTATAAGGGAAGTAATAATATGATGAGTCCCATTTGACTGAAAAACCAACAGATTAAAAATACATTGTGAAAAGTTCAATTTAATATAAATAAAATATCATCATACATAATATAAATTATAAATAAGTCAAAATATTATAGGTGAGGTATTTTAATGGATATTTGCTTGTGTGTGTGTGTGTGTGTGTGTGTGTGTGTGTGTGTGTTGTGTACCTACATACCATATTCAACTCCATAGAAAATGGGTTATAAATGTAGGCATCCTAGGGGCACCTGGATGGCTCAGTCAGTTAAGTGTCTGACTTTGGTTCAGGTCATGATATCATGGTTTGTGGTATCAAGCCCCGCTTCGGGCTCTGTGCTGACAGCTCAGAGCCTGGATCCTGCTTCGGATTCTGTGTCTCTCTCTCTCCCTGTTCTTCCCCTGCTCGTACTCTGTCTCTCTGTCTCTCAAAAATAAAGATTTAAAAAACTTAAAAAAAAAAAAGTAGGCATCCTAATAAAGAATGTAAGAATATAGGGCCATAATCATACAAAGAATAAAATATCAAGAACATGGGGAAATAAATATAACAGTTGATTCTCCTTATTTGTGGCAGTCATGTTCTGTGAGGTTGCTGGGAACACTGAATTAGCAAGTACAGAACCATTGCCTCTAGGGGAAATACAGGATTAGATAAGTGCAAGCCTCAAGTCCCAACATTTTCATCAGCCAATCAACAGATCAATATGTAACCTTGTTTTATGTGTGTTTCTGTTTAAGGACATCTTATTTAATATATGTTGTTGATTCATTAACTTTGAACTCATGTCCGACAGCACTGTAACTCCTGCCTGACCAAAGCTTACCTAGCACATGTATTCTCTCCATAAGACACATAACAGCCTTCTTAGACTTGGGATTACCAGGTAGCACTTAACTATGTGCTTGGGGGGTGATTTAAAACAGCAAAATCAGCAAGAAAAAAACACAAAAATGTAAAATAGTGTGGCACCAAATAGACCATGAAAAGGACTTGTTTATAATATGAGCACTGAAAAAAGAAGGCACGGCATTGCCTTGTTACATCTCAGCCCGGAATATGTGTACTGGGCAACTCAAAATTTTCACTGCTTTGTGTGTGACTGTAAAAGTACCAGGAGTCACCTATAAAGGAAGCCAAAAGTAGATAAACCTATGTTCAGTAATTAATGTTTCAGTATTTTATCTTATTTGGAAACTAGATACTCAATGAATATCCAATATTTAACCTAACTCGGTATACTTTTAAAGTTTTCAGTTACCAAAAAGATTTTGGAAACTACTTTTAAGTAGACATACTATAAGCATAAATATTATTGAAAAGTAGGTTTATAAACTTTTTCATTACTTACATACCTTACTTGTTAACAATTATGTTTAGATTATTTATGAAAATTTTATGATATTGAATGTCTAACCATCTTGTTATCTGTTATTTTTCTTGTTGACAAATTCTGTAACTGAGACAGCATAAGACTGAATTTCAGTAAATCTAGGTAGAATAAGAGTATTATTATATCCAATGCTGATAACTCTAAAGACATGCCTGTTTTACTTAAGCCAACAAACTTAAATCAGCGTGTATTTACCAAACGTTATCCTAGATCACACGAACTTGAAAATCATTTGGGTTAGTTTCTATATTTAGGAGAGTATACTTGATTTATATAAATGCTTGTTTGTCTTTACAAATCAATTTTGGCAATGCCATCTGGAGGTAGAAAAATATCACAAATCTATAACACACATACATAGATGCATGTAACATAGACACATGCAGAGATCTTAAAGCTTTCATTTTAAAATTCTAGCCATGAGAGAGGCACCTGGATGGCTCAGTAGGTTAAGCATCTGACTTCAGCTCAGGTCACGATCTCATGGTTTGGGTTCGTGAGTTTGAGCCCCACGTCCAGCTCTGTGCGGATAGCTCAGAGCCTGGAGCCTGCTTCGGATTCTCTCTCTCCCTCTCTCTCTGCCCCTCCCCCTGCTCGTGCTCTGCCTCTCTGTCTCTCTCAAAAATAAACAAACATTAAAAAAAAATAAATAAAGTACTAGCAATGAGAAAAGTATGATAATGGAAAACTCACTAGTTTATAAAAGGAGAGTTGAATCCAAATTGTGTTTCTGGCGAATAGAATGAGTTAAAGTTACCTGCTCAGATGGCTTAAGCTTTTACTAATGTTTGTGGAAAGGCTTTTAAATTTTTTTATTCCCCTAATTTCCATATAGCTTTATTTCCTTTCTTTTTCTCTTTTTATTCCCCCCCCCCACCCCCATCACACACACTAAGAATTGTCTCCTTGAAGTTTCATATCAAGAGAATGCTCTGGGTTCCTAGAGAACACCAGGTAGAATACTTTTATCTCAAAGGCACAGGAAAAGTATGCAAATTTCTCCAAGAAAGGCTTTTGTTTCTTAAATCCAGATCTTTCACAATATGTGCAAACCTTTTGAGATGAATAGGGGAGGTTTGGGGATTGGCAAAAGGGATAGGCAGTGTTTGAATTGTTTCTAGAGCCACATTTCTGTTCTTAAAAAGACTCAATTTGTAAGACAAGTACATTTTTTAAGTCCTCAAAGAACTGGGTTGCAACCGGAATGATATCCAGAAGCTGGCCCAGCTATCAAACTACATTATCCTCAATTTGCTTCTTTATATCAAGAAGAAGATCTTCAACTAAGATTGAAATCAAAAGATCCCTATATTCTACATTTAGAGCTGTGTTTCTTCAGAATGGTCTGGTAAATCCTTCTACAATGAATTCAGAATGTTTTTCTTTTCCACTGGGTACATTCTTTCATTTTAGCTTTGAGGAAAAGTCCTAAAAAATAGTTCCTATCAGGATCTTAATATCAGCTTCCAATTTGGCCCACTTCTGATTGTAGAGCTACTTAAAAAAAAAAGAAAAAAGAAAAAAAAAATCCTTTCAAATATCTTGTTTGGTGCCAGCCAGGAGCAACAGTAAATATTCGTAGTTGTATTGAACAACCCCGTGAAGACCTAAGAAAGGTCACCCCTATGGTGACCCAGAGAAGGTGCAGAAGGTACTACCTTCCCAAGATGCAGAGCCACTTCCAAAGATAACCAAAAGAAATACTTAGACAATTGCCCTGAGAGCTGGCAACACTTGTTAGGACCCCAGCTACAAATGTAGTGCAACCCACATCTCCATCTAGATGTATTTTTGGGACCCCCACCCCAATGTCATGGTTGGTTGTTAAGCCAAGCTCCTGGGACACAAAATTAGACAAATGAGGCAGTAGCTATTCCTGGGCAAGAAATGATCAATAATCAATATTTTCCTGCCAATCTGAATTTGGAAAGGAAGAGATATGAAATTTTACCTTCTCTCTACTGGGTACCACAAATAGAAATCTGGGAGAGCTGAGTTTGTTATTTATTCTTATCCTTTGCAGACTACCGGTTTTCCCAGAACGTCATCTGCAGGTTCCAGGTGGGGTGCCCCAGTGAGTTCTCATCCTGGTCCCCATAAAGTACAGAGGAGGAAAAAACAATTTTTTTTCTGTCTCTTCTTTATACTGAATGCTTGGCTGAGACCACCTTTTCTCTAGGGCAGTTCGTAAATGGATAATCCTATCTAAGGTGGTTAAAAATTCTCCACTGAAGCCACCGTAATTGAAGATTATCTTTGGTAAGGTTACCTACTTGTCCAGCTTTAAAACAAAATTTTATTCACCTGAGCCCTCCCACTGGCTCCGCCCCCAGCCCAACCCCGGATCCAATCCGGTTTTTAAGTCAGACCCAGTCAGACCTGGGATTGCTGGGCGTTTCTAAGTTGGGGCTGGTCTATTAGGTCTGATTTCCAGAAGTAGTACAATGGGTCACCGTAGGGGAAGAAATGCCCAAATGAAGTCCTGAGGCTCCGAGTGTAGAAGCTGCAGATGGAGGATCTAAGAGGGATGTTCTTATCACCTCTGTAGGTGCCCGAAGCAGCGAGAAATCAGCAAACTCAAGAGGCTGAACAGGTAGCTTACCTCTCGTTTCTTGTTGCTCCTGGGGATTGTTGGGGGTCTCCTTCGATTCTGTCTTTGACATCAGAACTTTAAAAAAATAAACTGAGGCATAAGAGTTTGAGTAAAAATCAACTTAAATCGGCAGTGCCAAAGCGGAAGTGGTTAGGAGAACTTTATAGGCTGGAGTTCAGGGAGAGACTTCCACAGTCAAAACCCTAAAGCAAGGTCAGGAAATGATTGATTGGCTACAGCTGAAAGCCTAATCAGCTGTTGGTGATTGGTTGTCCTTAGCATTTTGATTTCGTAGTGTTAAGTTATTTACAGGCTGACTTTGGTTTGCTTATGTCAGTCACCATAGCATTAGAGCCATGTCAGTCAAATGTCTTCCTTAATTAATTTAGCACTTATTTAATTAATGTAATGAATTTAGCACCTCCTTATTCCACAAGTGCAGTGTTTTTGATTTGGAAGTCATTTTTGTAAGCTGAGCAGAAACTAGAATGTCTAGAGCACTGGTATTGTCTGTTCAGAATTAAGCAGGATATTTTTAAAAGTCCATAAAGTGTATTATACCAGCATTTGTCTTCTAGGAAAATTATGCAAGGTTTTAAAAAATTCATTTCCTTGGTATTGGTAAGTGTGTGGTGTGGGGGAGGGGGTCACCAATCACTGACTTATGGGAATGCATAGTGCTGAGGAAATGAAGAGACTTAAAACTTTGAAACCTCTTCTTACCCATTTAACATTTTATGCTAAGAGTTATCATTGGACAGCCAGATATATTTCGAAGGATATTATCTAAGGAATCGTTTAAAATAAGGGCAATTTGAAAATAGTTATTTACCTTTAAGAGTTTAATAACATCAAAATGTTGAAGTATTATATAGCCCTAAAAAATGTATCTTTTTAAAGAACATATTAAGAATATGGAAATATTTTTCAAAAGTACATATAGCCTTATTTATTTATTTTATTTTGACAAAGATACAGAGAGCAAGTCAGGGGGAGAGACAGAGAGGGGAGGAGACTGAATCTCTGGCAGGCTCCATGCTGTCAGTGCAGAGCCCAGTGTAGGGCTCAAACTCATGAACAAGGATATGATGACCTGAGCCAAGACCAAGAGTCTGATACCTAACCAAGTGAGCCACCCAGGTGCTCCGATTTTTTTTTTTTTTTAATGTACCACAGAACATTAAGAAAAAGGTGAGAGCGAAATACAAGGATATGTTAATAGTGACTAGTTCTGGGGAAACGGATAACAAAACATTTGTATTTTCTTATTTTTTCCATAGTTTTCTAACTTTCTACTATAATTTTATATTACTTAAAAAATTTTTTAACATTTATTTATTTTTGAGACAGAGAGACAGAGCATGAGTGGGGGGGGGGGGGGGGGGGACGGGAGAGAGAGGGAGACACAGAATCCGAAGCAGGCTTCAGGCTCTGAGCCGTCAGCACAGAGCCTGACTCGGGAGTCGAACTCATGAACCATGAGATCATGACCTGAGCCGAAGTGGGTGCTTAACCAACTGAGCCATGCAGGTGCCTCTTATATTACTTTTACAATGAGAAAGTAAATAAGAAAACAACTGAGCAGATATTAGAATGTGATACTTTTTTGGCCAGATTGAGATGCTTGTCTTGGATGTTAAGCCATCTTTTTCTTACCAAAAATGTGAATACCTTTTTTTTGAGTTTATTTATTTATTTTGAGAGAGAGGGAGGGAGAGAGTGTGTGTGTGCATGCACGCATGAGTGGGGGAGGGGCAGAGAGCTAGGGAGACAGAGAATTGCAAGCAGGCTCAGCAATGCCAGTGCAGAGCCTAAGGCAGGGTTTGAACCCATGAACCATGAGATCATAACGTGAGCTGAAATCAAGAGTCAGAGGCTTAACCAACTGAGCCACCCAGGCACCCCCCAAAATGTGAGTATCTTATTGTTTATGAGGATTTAATATCCTCCAGAGGAAGATGGTGCTATTTACATCAATTATGGACAGTCAACATGAAAACTACCGTGAGAAACAAAAAACACTATTTTTCCCACTACTATTTAGATTACCTTTTCAGATTCTGTTGATGAAACATTTCTCATTTCATATAATTATTAATTTTAAAAATCACTAAATCTTTTTGGTCTACATTTTAGGGGAGTATGATGTATTAAATAGTATGTGTTAAAAAGAAGTTTGTAAGTCTTGTTTTATAAAAGCCTCGATTACTTTGGAAGAACAAGCTGGCTTTAAAAAAAAAAAAAAGTGAAGTGATATGAAATTCAGAGGAAAGACTTATCATTGTAGTTATCATTGTGGGCAGAGTGCATAAGGGAAAGCATCAGAGAATGGATGGCATAGAATGAGCCGTGAATAATGGCTAGGGATTTGATAAGCTCACTGCAGAATAATAACACAGACTACTTATTGAGGGCCTATTACATACCAACTACTGAGCTAGACTTTCACTGTAGCCACTTCAAAACATTTACCACAGTGTTATCCAGGAGCTGATATCATCTCATTTTACAGATGAAGGAAAGTAAGACTCAGAGATACTAAACAACCTTTCTAAGGTTAAATAGCTAAAGAATGATGGCGGAAGGATTCAATTACCATTCTCTTCCTGCCCCTCCTCCCTCTACCCTCCCTTCTCTTCCTTCTCCTCATTGAGTCCTTGTGACAGGCATAGAATGTTATTCCATGGTCACCTCTCAAAGTGTTGGTTTCTTCTGCAAAAATGGTGTTAAAGTGGCTTTCCCAGGGTTGCAAAGTAAATGGTGGTGCTTAGAGCTGAGGTTTGATCAGTGACTGCTCTTAAACATGCTCTATGAGCTTGAGCATGTTACTAAACTTTTTAGGGCTACGGGATCCCATGTGCAAAAGTGCTTTCTTCATGGGCTCTTGGGAAGATTCAATTACTTGTTATGTGTAAAAGTGCTTAAAACAGGGCCAGGCATACAGTAAGTACTTGATGACTACTTTTTAGATGATTATTATTAACAGCAGCAACAGTGTCATCATTATTTATGTTATTATTGTAGCTTTGTTACCACCCCCCCCCCCCCGCAAAAAACAAAAATGAGTATCACCAGTGGTACAGGAGGACGTTTCAATAACTAGTGAAACAAAACTGAGAAGTTACTCCCATGTCAACTTTATCTGACATATCCATTACTTCAAGGAGAGCATCTCAGTTTATGTCTGCTCTGGCCTTAACCACTCTCTTACATTTGCTAATTTCCCTATTCTAGGAAAAAGATGGCGACTCATACTCAGAGCTTTCATTAGCTAATAGTATCTAGTTTGAAATTAGGAGCATTTGAAAAATTAAATTTATTTGACAGCTACACTCTAATCATAGCAAATCATATGTGGGTTGTTGTTGTATTTAAGGTTTTTATAATTGACTTTTAAGATAATGTGTGTAGGAAACTAAAATTCACTAAGATAAATAAAAATACTAAGAAATAATGACAATGGTATGAGATGGTGGCCATTGGGAAGGTAATGATGGAAATAGGGTGGACAATTCTACTCTATAGGAAGCTGGCAAACAAATGGAGTGAGCAGAGTCCAGGGAGGAACCACTGTAATCAGAATGGAGGGTTTACATAGGGAATTAGTGGGGCAGAAGGCTGGTAAAGCTCTCATTTTTCTCATTTCACTATGTGAAAAACATTTCACTATAGAGTGCTGTCCATGAGGCAGCACTGGTCTGCAGGCTATCATGGGGGATTCTCTTCTAAACCACAGCATTCATGTGAGGCTCTAAGTGACCACTTCTCTTTGTGACTTATATTGAAGACATCTTTTTGGAATAGCCAATTTTATTCAGGCTTTCCAGATTATGAATCTAATCTCCTGGAGGACAGCAGCTGTGTCTGAATTCCTTTTACTTAAATCCTCAGTGTCTAAAGAACTACTTGGGATGCTATAGGTGTCCAAGAAATATTTTCTGAGTGATTGAGTAAATTCTATCCACTGAGGGTCTTTTACCAAGTTCATTTTGTTTGTGTGACTATATCTAAGAACTTTGGGATTGGTGTAGAGAGAAAAAGTGAATTAATTCAAAATTTAATTGCTATTTGACCTTCAATGAGGTCAGTAGTGGCACTGTAGAAGTGTTTTGGAGACCTGCCACTGTCAGATGAAAGATCAGTAGCACAAATTGAAATATTAAATCGATTCAAGAGGCCTAAAGCACACATAGTTGTCACTCCTGGCATGACATATAAGGGGCTTTGGGAGAGGAAATGTTACTGACCACTGAATTTCCTTAAAGGACCACATCAGTTTTAATCATCAAGAACTTTCATGGATTAACAGTACTGGGGTGGAAAAACATGTCAATAGGGTAATGGAGAGCAAAAAGATGATGCTCCCACATGGTGACAGTGCTACTTTAACAAAACTCAAAGCAGGATGATTCACGAAACAATTTTGTACTATGTGTATATGTGTTCCAAGTCAAGGCTGTCAAGGGAAATTCTTTCAGAAAAGCTACCTCTGTGCTCTAGTCCATCCCTCTAGAGCTTCCTCTTACATAAATCACATACTAAGTATCATCAATTTAGATAAGGACATATAAAATTAGCCATTTGTAGGGTAATTCTGCTTTTGGTGTGTTTCCTAATCCAGGTATAAGAAATGGTAGTGAATTTTTGTAGGGAGAGAGGAAGGTTATAGGTACTTTGTGATAAAAGATGCCACATCACACTTAACCAAATTCTTTGCACAGTGGTAAGTTTCAACTGCCATGACTACTTGGTCAAGCAGAATTCCTCTGCCTATACTGAGTAATATTTTGAAAGTATATTTGTGTGACATCCAGGATTTTGCCTCTATCTACCCATATGCTCTCCTGTTGTGGGATTGCTTCCGAGAGCCATTTTAGGTCTTTATGTATACAAAACAGATTGAGACTGTTCCCAAAATGTAGATACATTGTAGATCAGATGTTAAAATTCAGTAATAGCAACAATAGTAATAATAAATTCTGGAACTTAATAATAGCTAACATATGGCAACCACATAATGTCATGGGCCAGCTCTGATAAGGATTACATATACATATCTCATTTGATTCACACAACACTGCATGGAACATTCCAGACTGAAACCTTCTGTACTCCCTAAAACTTTTCTTAACCAATCAGACTTAACTAAATTTTTTCTCAGTTTCCGTCTCCTGATGAAGGTGGACCCAGTCCTGAAATAGCACTTATTTCACAGTATAATTGGTGGTAGCATTATATTTAGTATAAAACAGAAAGACCCAAATTTGTGTCAGTATCAGAACCCAGACTTATATTCCATATTGTGTATGGCAACTTTCTGAATAAGTGATACTCAATGAATGTCTTGATAGGACATTATAGAGGAAAAAAGGTATTACACATACACTTTTATTTTATGGGCTGTTAGTCACATCACCTACAACTTCTTTAACGTAAAGGCCCTAGTAGATAATTTGCCTGACTCAAATATGATACATTTATTTATTATAAAATTTATCAATTCTAGATCATGAACTCCCAATTGCTCTTTTGTATTATTGAAGGAGACCTTAAGTGATGAAGACATTTCCCTGACCTTGGAGTGACTTCAGGAGACAATTTAAAGACAAGACACAACAGCATTTAAGAAAAGCTCAACATAAATTTGAATGCACTCCAAAGAGGGAGTAGTTGTCACCGTGGTGATCTTATTCTTTCCTAGACTGAACTCAGAATGAAAGGGGAGGAGTTTTCAAAGGAAAGATGCTGAAATAGGTGGACCAAAAACCTGGATACAATATGTAGCTCTTATTAGAAATATGGTGCTTAGCTTGAAATTTTGAACCCATGCTTGGGATCAGATACTCAAGATAATTATTGTTAAGTAGCCTGAGAAAGCCCCATTCTATTGTTAAAATATTTGTAAGTAATTAGAAAGTTATCTTGTTAATATCACTACAGTGCTAAAAAGCATTATACTCACACTGGCCTTTCTTTTTTTTTTTTTTTTTTTTTTTTTTTTTTTTTGAAATTTTTTTTTCAACGTTTATTTATTTTTGGGACAGAGAGAGACAGAGCATGAACGGGGGAGGGGCAGAGAGAGAGGGAGACACAGAATCGGAAACAGGCTCCAGGCTCTGAGCCATCAGCCCAGAGCCTGACGCGGGGCTCGAACTCACGGACCGCGAGATCGTGACCTGGCGGAAGTCGGACGCTTAACCGACTGCGCCACCCAGGCGCCCCCACACTGGCCTTTCTTTAACAAACATTTGGAATATTTATTATTCCTATGCAACGTGCAAAGTGCATTACATCCATTATTTTAATACCTACAAAAAATCTATGCGGTAGATACTATAATCATTCCCATTTTAAAGATGTGGAAACTAAGGCAAGTGAAACAAACTGTCTTTTGACTTTTGGTTTGGATCTGATTTTAATCCTTTTTTTTTTTTTTTTTTTCTTTTCAGTGAGGTTTCCTTAGAAAAAATGAGGTAAATAGTCACTTGAGCACTGACTCTTGATTTCAGCTCAGTTCATGATTCCAGGATTGTGGGATTGATTCCTGTGTCAGGCTTGGGGCTGAGTATGGAGCCTGCTGGAGATTCATATTCTCTCTCTCTCTCTCTCTCTCTCTCTTTCTCTTTCTCTCTCTCTTTCTCTTTCTCTCTCTCTCTGCTCTTTTTCCCCACTTGTGCATATTCCCTCTCTCTCAAAAACAAACAGATAAATAAGAACATCCTCATGGAGCTTGCTGTCTAGTGGTTTGCCTAGGTCACACAGCTAATAAGTAGCAAGTAGCTGATCTAAGAGTCAAACCAAGGTTCAAACTCACAAACCCCACCATAAATAACTAGACTCTGCATAACAAAGCATTATGTCAATATTATGATGTTAGAAGCTCGTTTATGACTGGCCAAACCTACAGGTCAATGTTTGGATGATATAGGTAGAAAGACTACTGACATGAGTCTGGAGTACTCACAGCTGTCATTACCTGTGTGCCCCATTTTGATAATTCCAGGAATCAACTACCAAGAGGGTAACTTTTTTTTCCTATTACATATTACCCAGAAGTCTTTCTGGACTTCTGGCAATTTCTATCAGCCACAAGTGGAGGATGCTTCTCTTCTAGTTAAGCAGGGCCTTCCTCTTAAACTGAACATATGAAGCAGACATTTATCAAAACCAACCCTGGCTGCCATTGTGGTGACAGATGTCACAGCTAGACCTCCCTCAAACAATCCTGGAATGACTCTCTGGAATTCTCTGTGTGCCAACAGTCATTTTCAAACACAACAATTTTTTGCTTATGCTTTTCCCCTTGCTTTCCATGTGACCTTCATCATCTAGTTCTTGCCTCAGTTACTCTAATTTCTAATAATTGTGGAGAAGAATTATTTCCTTTTAGAGAAATCGCTGAGACTCTGGCAAAATTACTATGTAGGTATTGTTGGTTAACATTTGGGAACATTGACCCTCTGCCTTATGGCCCCTCAGGTACTGGTATTGTTCACTTTTTAACCAAAAACAAAACAAACAAAGAAAAACAACTTCTTTTGTTTCCTTTTCAGATACTTAAGGGATTTCTAGCCAGTATCTTCATTTCCCTGAAGGAAATGCATGGGAGCCAGCTGCTAAGTGCTGGTGTTTGCATGCACCTGTTTGTTTATTTTTTTAAAATGTAATTGGGAATATGCCTAGAACCATGAGTCTGTTTCTGTAGTGCACTCTAAGCAGATTTAGGCACACAGAAGACAATCACAGCCTGGTATTGTGCATTTCCTGCATGCATAGTTCTCTATTTGGCATTTTGCAAAGATATAATGATCAGAAATGCCTGGAACACAAACTTTAAATGGGGAGATGAGGTACTAAAAAGTAACCAAAAACATTAACTCCATATCAGGGATTGCAACACTCTTTATCATTGGCTTTCAATACCGGCTATACTTTCATATCATCTAGGAAACTTTGAAACACACACACTCAGCCTGGTATCTACCACTAGTGATTGTGATTTAATTGGTTGGGGGTGTGGCCTACATACTGATATTTGGCAGAAGCTATGCAGGCAATATTATGTAACTGGCCCTAGAACCATCTCAAGGCCTGCCTTTCCCAGGTCATCTCTGGGTATCTGCCTCCATACTCCTTTGTTGCAGTCAACTGTTCTGCTTTCTGTTTGAGCATACAAAGCTCATTCCTTCTTGATAACCTTAGTTGTATCTTTTCCCTTCTACAGAAATGCTCATTACCTAGATCTTTGCATGGCCACTTCATTTGTGCCATTTAGCTCTCAGCTTCCATGTCATCGTTTTGGAATCTATATGAGCAGACTTTCTGGAACTGTGCATTGCTGAATGACGGTGGCCATAAACAGGGGCACCACCTTTCCTATCAATATTTTCTCCAATTTCTCTCAAATCAACTGGTTTTGTTTTTTTTATTTTCCAAGTTACTAAAGGAAACCAACTTGTTTATTTAATTAATTAATCAATCTTGAATCATTGAAAGGTAGGGACCAAGAGAGCAGGGACTTTCTCTGCCTTCAGTTCAGTATTGTATTTATGGTACCTAGAATAGTACCTCGCACCCAGTAAACATTTGTTAAATGAATGGTCTGTGTGTGGTACATGAAGCTGAGAATCTCTGCTATAAGGCAGTGCTGTAAGGTAGTTGAAGTTCATCAGGAAATGTTAACGGCTGAGGTAAGGTTCTGAGTGGATTTCAAATAAAGAGAGTGGTCCTGACAAGATGTTGGAAGGCTGCTCTTTGTAAGGGGAATAATCTCTCTTAGATGCTGAAGCAAGTCGTCTCAGAATACAGCAAGCTTGTTACCTTGGCGAGGATGAACAAGTGATGATTAAAATTAGCTTGATCTCATGATCTGATATAATCATCCAAACTGAACACAATATTTGGAAATAGATCACAATTGATATCTAATGCAAATATTTCTAAATGATATTATCATAACTGGTGGAGAGCCTGCAGTGTCCCTAGTTTTCATGAGAACTTTGAAAGCTGTATCTTGATTTTTTTTCTTACTTTAAAAAAAAGTTTTTTTTAACGTTTATTTATTTTGGGGACAGAGAGAGACAGAGCATGAACTGGGGAGGGGCAGAGAGAGAGGGGGACACAGAATCGGAAGCAGGCTCCAGGCTCTGAGTCATCAGCCCAGAGCCTGATGCGGGGCTCGAAATCACGGACCGCGAGATCATGACGTGAACTGAAGTCGGACGCTTAACCGACTGAGCCACCCAGGTGCCTCTGTATCTTGATTTTTAATTAATATGCTGAGAAAAGTGAGAAGCAGTTAATGATAATAATAGATAACTTCTAGTATTTATTGAGTGCATCTCAGTGCTGGGCATTGGACTACATATTTATATTTGTGATACAATTTTAACTCTCACAACAAACTTAGGAGGTGATTAATATCCACAATTTACCACCAACAAAACTGAGACTTAGGAAAGCCAAGCAATTCACAGAAGTCTCATCCCATTTAAGTGGTTGAAATGTAATTTGAACCCAGAATCATGGACCCCAAAGCTGTTACAGTCACCTAAAATGCTGCACTGCTCAATTTGTGACCTTGATGATGGTCTGTCTTCAATACTAATTGCATTTTACTAAGTTAGAATTTCAATAGAAAGTACAGAAAATTTTCAGATTACAAATTCTTATAAACTTTTTATTTTTTGAAGTCCAGCGTTTGCAGCTGAAAATATGTTTTCACAAAGGAAGAGTGTTAGGAGACATCACCAGGTCACTGAGTCCAAACTTTGTAAAACTTGGAATATTTTCTTAAGAAAAAGTACTTTTATCTTGCACATTGTTTTATATATTAAGGGTGATTAAAAAAAAATTTTAATGTTTTCTGTTTATTTTTGAGAGAGAGAGAGAGTATGAGCTGGGCAGGGACAGGGAGAGAGGGAGACAGAATCCACAAAGCAGACTCCAGACTCTGAGCTGCCAGCACAGAGCCTGACAGGGGGCTCGAACCTGTGACTCATGATATCATGACCTGAGCCGAAGTTGGATGCCCAACAGACTGAGCCACCCAGGTGCCCCAAGGGTGGTTTTTAATTATGGCAATAGCATATAACATTTAAAAAGTACATTAAGAATTTGCCTATGTTTTAATGTTATGCTAATATTTAAGCAAAATATTACTACCAAGAAAGGCTCAAAAAATGCTCAATTTTTAGTTAATACTTAAATTGAATGCTGATGCCTGGTTAATGATTTAATTAGAGCCAGTAAAAAAAGATGTTTGGGTGATTTTAGATGGATGCCAAAGGAGATTAGGGATTCTTTCAAAGAATTTAGGTGGATTGCAATTATTTTTATTACATGTGATTTCATTTCAAACTGGATTATTTTTTTTTCTTTTTGTGTGAAGGTATCATTCCTCTTCAAGCATTGTGATAGAACAAGTGAGATTATGGGAGGGTTTGAACAGGATGTGCATGTCCAGGGCATATGGAAATGGAAGTACATTTGGTGTATTATGGAGCATCAGACATTGAAGATAGAGGAGGAGGGATGAACATGGAAAGGATTTTAAAAGAAAAAAATTTGCTTGGGTTAGGTCCAGTGGCCAACTACCTTGGTTTGGATCAGTTGTTTTCCAGTGTCTGGACAGCTGGCCAAGGGTCTGCAGGTGAGATTGGAGCTAGGTGAAGAGAAGGCATGAGCTGTCTCAACTCCACACAGGAGCTTGTCTGCAAGGCCCCTGTGTTTCTAACTCAGGGGAGGGGCTGCTTTCTCTTTAGTCATAGAGGATTGACAGATTATATAAAAAGGCAATTCCTGTTGAATTCAGGTACCAGTACAAAGAAAGTACCAGTTCCTGATAATCAGCCTCAATTGATATTGAGTGCACAGGTGGGCCTATTTTTCTTTTTTTTTAATGATTTATTACTGTCAGAGAAGAACGGTAATAAACCATTCTAATGTATTTCCTTTAAAAAGTGGAGCTACTGCTGGTTTGTTTTTAAAACAAATAGTTAATTCAAAACCAACAGAATTCTCCTTTTTAAAAAAAGATGGTAGTTGCTTATTTACTTCATTTCAAAGGTTTTTTTTTTTTTAATTCAGTCTCCCTAGCAACAGAGACATCTGTCTCTATTCTCTTAGTCATTAAAGCCAAAGAAAGTAGCTGCTTCAAAAATAATAAAGGCAATTTCTATGAATTGGGTAACTGTTAATTGTTGCCAAGAAATCTTAGTGAGATAATGAGGCATACAGCAATTGACAAAGATCTTTTCATTGATGTATGAGCTTCCAGCTAGCCCATGGTGGTTAGCTAATATATACAGTACCATCGATGAGGTATTGTGTGATTCACTATGTAACACACATAGAGAAGTGATCTTTACTCTTTCTGATTTCTTTCAGAAGTATGCCTTGCTGTGATTTTTCTGATTGCTTAGTAACTAATCATAACTCATGATTCTAGAGAATGTATTTGCCCATTACATTTCATGAAAGTAGAAAGGTTTGAAGCATTCACAATGGAGATCAATGCGACAAATAGTATAGTAGTCGGTGGTGGTGTTAAAACACAATATACTTTTTATTTGGGTTGTAGATTCTGCAAAACCATTTGAGTGAAAATACTTAAAATTGCACTCGATTCTAAAATGTATATTGGCATTTGTGCTAAAACTGTTTGCAGGCCCCTTATAATGAAACCCCAATCACCCTCTACAATAGCTTCGCTAATAAACACAAAACAGTTTGTCAACGCTTTCTGCTTTCCCAGCAGCCAAGGAAGCAAATTATATTAAGTCAGTATTTTTCATTATTGGCCCTGTGTTTGGCACATGCCTGGCTGTATGTGAAACTACTGTTAAATGGGTAATAACAGAAGGAGAAACCAAGCGTATAAAAACAGCTTTTTGTGATTTTTTTTTTTTAATCAGGAAATATGCCTCCGATAACCAGATGTGGAATAGCTCATCGTGTTATTGGCCCCATAAGCCTATTTTAGTTTCTTAAAGGGGGTTGGGGAGGGAGGATTACAAATGAGAGTATAAAAAATGCTGAATCTTGTTTCAAAATTTGGATGTTTATAAAATTTACATATGCATGGATAACTATCAAGGAAAATATAATGGATATTAAATGTATATCAATTTTAGTAGAAACATGAATACAAATTTTGCTTCTATTAGCGGATGTGTGGTGTACTTATAGTACAGATAAGAAACAGAAACTAAAACATGGTTTTAACCTCACAATGACATTTATTTCATGTCATACTGTAGGTATATATAGTTTGGTACATCATACAAGTAATTAAGGCATTGCTGGTTGGAAATTGGGTAAGATCTTGGAATAAAAATGTAGACATAGTTAAGCAAATCTTTTTAGATTTGGGATATTTTTATCATTTGTGAAGTATTTTCTTTAAAAATCCTCTAAATACAGATATTTCTAGTAAATGCTTGTGAATATAAATGAATAAAAGACATTATCTTGTATAAATTACAGTATTCATCTGCATAATTTCGCACTGTTAAGGTGACAAACTGTTAATTTCCTTTCAAGATGCCTTTAATATAATGAAAGTAGAAAGAATTTTCCCAACAACCAAGTAGAAATAGACTTGACTAGCTGTTGGTGACTTTTTATCAAAAGTTTAAAAAATTCAGTGTAAAGAAAATCTTGGCACTTGATGTAGCATTTATAACATACTCTGGAGGATCTCAAAGTTACAGTACTGGCTTTGTTGATCAAGTTGTAGCATATTGTCTATCAGCATGTCACTTAACAGCAGGTGGAGGCCTTGAAATGAATATTTGCCTCACACAATGGCCATGTACAGCACTTATCTCTTTCTCCAGATGAGAGATTAGGAAGCTGTGGCCTATGGACCCAATTTGACCCACTGTCTGGTTTTAAACAGTCTGTGAACTGAGTATTAATTTTTTACATATTTTTCAATCATTGGGGGAAAAATCAAAAGAAAAATAGTTTGTAAAATGTGAAAATTATACAGCATTAATATTCTGTGGGGTTTTATTGGGACAAAGCACACCCACTTGTATACATATAGGATGTGGCTTCTCTTTTGCTCCAGCCACAGAGTAGTTGTGGCAGAAATGCTTGGGGGTACAGAACCTAAAGTAGTGACTTTGTGGCCCTTTCAAGAAAATGTTTGCTGATATCTGCTCTAGATTTAGGTTATAGCGTCAGAGTGAATCCAACAAAATGTGACTAATAAAACATGTTCTAACGGCTAATAAATGCAGTTAACATTTTATGAGAACCTGGTTTCCCCAGGGAGTGTGCTAAATATTTTGTGTGGCTCTTCCCCCTGAATTCATAAACCGGCTCTGCCAGGTGGATACTGCAATCATTCCCATTAAATAGACGAGAAAACAAACCTAAAGGAAAGGCTTGCGCATAGCCACACAAACAAGATGTGAGGGAGCTAGGATTTGGAACTAGGTTTGTCTGAGGGCAAAAGTCATATTTTAACAAAAGCACTATAGTCATCTCTAAAATTAGGATCCCTTACAGATGAATGCCAAAAAAAGAAGCACTTCTTTGGGGGGGGGGGGGGGACAACAACAAAGGAAATGAGCAGACATTTCCTTAACAAAGAAATAAAATTCTTTCTCAGATAGCTGTTAATTTAGGGAGGGAGGTGAGTGAAATGATTGAAGCTCTCTGTGGTTTTTGGACTTGCAACCTGAGATTTGGATTTCCTTTCCCCACAAATTACAGTTAATGATTTGGCAGGGTCTCCAGAGTTTCTGAAACCCAACCTTCAGGCCACCATTCTGGCAATTCCGCTGGCTGGAGCATAATTGTGTGGCTACCACAAGATTGGGAGAACTGTGTTACTCTAGTGGACTTTTCTAAGAAAGAGAATTCACTGGGAAAATCAAAACGTTGTTATGACAAGGAGAAAGAGCAGTCCTCTTAAGTGGTCACCTGGGACATGATTCTGTGGTACTGGGAAAGTCAGTTAAGCCAGATTCACTCTTACAACCCAGGATTCCACGGAAGCAAGCACTCATGGGGGAGGTTCTAAAGGCTGGAGGCCACTTCTTTACTTATCCCCTTTTTCTGGTTCTGTCTTTTGTGCCAGACTTTGTATGAGCTAGGATTCTAATTTTAAGAAATCTAAGTAGATAAGGAATATATTGGAAGAATGTCAGGTAGTTTCTAGAATCATCAGGAAGCCAGGAGAACAAGGTTGATAAAGGAGGTAAGAACAGCAGATTTGGCAACAAGAGGCATAAGGTTGACCTTACCAAAGAATTGGGCTAACTGGGACAGTGTCACTAGTATTAATGCTATTGAATGTGGCCACCTTGATCAACTCTTGACCTCTCCCTTCACCTTTGTGTCTTTTGTAGAAATTCACAGTCATGGATGGGAATAGTGAATTGCCCAAGTTATAGACTAAGTGCCTTATCTTACTAGCCAGGTGTAAGAAGGAAGGGCCAGGTGGACTCCTTCCGTTTCCATAGTGGGAGGAAAAGGGTTTGGATATCATGTAGACAAAATGGAAGTGAATTTATCAGTATATTTGGTGAAAGCCTGGAATAAAAGATGATTTTCCTAGTCCTTGCTCACAGGAGAGATTGATCCATAGTCCTCAAACTGGGTGTTATCTCTGGGCAGTGTTTCTTGAAAAGCGCAGTCAAGGGATTGCTTACTGACCCCATGGATGATGAGAAATGCCCTATGACATCTTGTAAGAGTAGAGAATGGTGATGCCTCAGCTGAGTTTCAGATGGTAAATATAAATATTCAGGACACAAAAAGGAGGTAATAATGCATTGCAGCAGGATTTTGGCAAAAAGCCAGTAATTACAAAAATTAAAATGCTGCTAATTTGATAGCATATTTAAAGTTTTAAAAATCATTCCAAGTGGAGACTTCCGGTTTTAATTTTATATATAATACAGCTTTATTGAGGAATAATAAATTACACCAATTTAAAGTGTACAATTTGATGAGTTTTGACATATGCATATTCCCATGAATAAGCATTCCCTTCACCATAAGCAATTACATTAGCTTCAAACTTTCTTTGTGCATCCCACCTCTACCTCCATTCACAGGAAACCACTGTTGTGCTTTCTATCACTGTATATGTACAAACATATACACAATATATACCATATATATATATGTTTATATATATATATGGATTTTCTAGAATTTTACATGAATGGAATCATCCATCATTATATACTATTTTGGGGGATGTGTGATTTGGATTCTCGTGTGAGGAGTTTGGCCTACAATGTTGTGTGAATCAATAGTTCATACTTTTTCATTGCTCTTCATAATGCTCACAGAAGAAATGGAATAGGTAGCTACATCACTTGTCACTATCTAAAATCTAACACTAATTTTTTCAATATATTTATACAGTCCACTGAGAATGAATGAAAAAACTCCTCCAAAACTGATCATTTGAAATGGTTTGAGTAAGCATTATACTCCTTGCGTAGGTCACCTGGAAGGAACCTGGGTGAATTCACTGCAGGTTGATTTTCTTATCCTTTTAAGTCAGGTAACCAAATCTAATCCACAGGTGGGGAAAGTCTCTGTAAACCTCAGCTGCTGTGATTTAAAATTAGCTAAGCCAGGGGCGTCTGAGTGGCTTAAGTCAGTTAAGTGTCCGACTTCAGCTCAGGTCATGATCTTATAGCTTGTGAGTTCGAGTCCTGTGTCAGGCTCTGTGCTGACATCTCAGAGTCTGGAGCCCACTTCAGATTCTGTCTCTGTCTCTCTCTACCCCCTCCCTGGCTCATGCACTGTCTCTCTCTCAAATATAAATAAACATTAAATAAATAAAAAATAAAATTAGCTAAGTCAGTACATTTTTAGGGACAAATGAATTTCCTTACAAAATGAGATATTCTTGGAATTTGTTGGGTAAGGTATGTTAAATCTAAATTTAAACATCTATAAATTAGCAAATATTTCATGGGCTTCTGATACGTGCCACATATTGAACTTGGTAGCAGAGATACAGAGATGACAAATAGATGGTCCCAGATCTGGAGAGACTTCTAGTGTAATAAGGGTACATGGTTACAAAAGGTGTATATGTTAATTTACAAACAACTACTTATTGAGCATCTATTATATGCCAGGTCTTGAGTTAGACCCTGTGGAAATGGCCCCCTTCCTTCAATCTCAGAACTTGATTTCCAGTGGAAGAGATAACTGATAAGCAAGCTCATAAGTGAACAGGATTACTTTAGATTATAGAAATTTTATAACGGAAAAAAAGCAGGGTGACGGGGTAGTAATTTAGGAAGGCCATTTTATAGAAAGAAATCATGAACAGTTTTGCCGAGGAGCAGGAGAGTTGGGGCAAGAATGTTTGGGGAGGCACAGAGAATTGCAAGCACAAAGACTGCTGTGGGGCAGGGCCTTCCCGATTAGCTGGACACGAAGAAGGAGGATTTGTCTGGAAGGGGTGAATCAGTGAAGAGTGACTTGAAGTCAAGGTGAAGGCATAGGCAGGGGAGATCCTGTAGGGCTTTAGCAGCGATGGGCAAGATCTGGGTTTTTCAATTTTTATTAGGTGAACCAGGGAGCCCCTCGAGGAATTTAAAGGAGAGAATACCTGTTTTTCCCCCTATCTTTAAATTTTTATTTTATAAGTGAGTTCAAGGTAACACAATAAAATAAATCCTATTCATACAATAAAATGAGCAGATCTTACATGTTCAGACTGAGTTTTGATAGTTATACTCAACTTACCTGATAACCACCATCCCTACTGAGATACAAGACATTTAATTCAATTTTGGAGAAGTTCCCTTGTTGCCTTTTCAGGTATGCTTTTATTTTTATTTTTTAATGTTTATTTATTTATTTTTGAGAGAGAGAGACAGAGCACAAACTGGGGAGGGGCAGAGAGAGAGAGAGGGAAACACAGAATCCGAAGCAGGCTCCAGGCTCTGAGCTATCAGTGCAAAGCCTGATCCCGAGCTCCAACCTATGAACTGTGAGATCATGACCTGATCCAAGTTGGACACTTAACTGACTAAATACCCAGGTGACCCCTGATTTGTTTTTTTAAAAGATTAACACTGAGAACTCTGGTAGAAGGTTCACCTCCGTATTGTTACCTGACTATATTTTCCTCTCCATAATTGTAATGCTTTTTAAGGGTCGCCATTTTTGTTTGTTTGTTTTGTTTTGTTTTGTTTTGTTTCTGGCTCCTATGGGCCACAGGCCTTCTGATCACTCTCTTTCAAGCATTCTTAGGTACTTTCTTTTCTTTTTTTTTTTTTTTAATTTTTTTTTTCATCGTTTATTTATTTTTGGGACAGAGAGAGACAGAGCATGAACGGGGGAGGGGCAGAGAGAGAGGGAGACACAGAATCGGAAACAGCCTCCAGGCTCTTAGCCATCAGCCCAGAGCCTGACGCGGGGCTCGAACTCACGGACCGCGAGATCGTGACCTGGCTAAAGTTGGACGCTTAACCGACTGCGCCACCCAGGCGCCCCGGTACTTTATTTTCAAGGTCACTTCCTAGTGAGATTTTGGTCTCTACCTGACCAAACTCGAGTAAGGCATAAGCCTCAGCTCAAATCCTAACTTTTCATAAAGGCTGAAGCCTATAATTAATCCATTCCAGACTGGTTTGTGTTCTCTGAACACGGAGGAAGTTCCTCAGCTATTCCGTAGTGAGTTTTTATTTATACTATCTGGTAGAGGGGTATAGAAAAAGAGGTGGCTGCAATGGGAATAAATATAGTAAATAATTTAGAGAAAATAATAATGATGATAATATAGAGGGGAAAGGCAGGTAAATTCTGTCTCAGTGCAGCTTTGTAATTGTTAAAGGGAAAGTCTTATGCAACATGTGTAGACTTGGTCCAGACACACTGCAGCCTTGGTTTTGTAAAACTGCTGAAATGGTTTGGTTTTTTTCTTTATCTTGCACTGTGAGTCGTTTTTGTCTGCAATCTAGTCAGCGAGTCATGAAGGCTTACACACTCCAGAGCACGCTGGATGCCTTTCTGCTGGATTCAGACTTCACTCTCTGCTGCCTTGTCATCCATCTAAATGCTAACTAATGCCTTTTTTCTAGAAAGTCAAACGCTCAAGGCATTGGCTTGTCAATGGTGGGTATTTGCCTGCACTGTTCCCTTGGCCTACTGAGGTAATGGATCGTCAGGATTTACTTATTTTAAAAATGATTTGATCTAGTATGTCTGTGTGGGTTGATGGGTTAAAACTTCAGGATGCTATTTACAAAGAATTGCAGAGAAACCAAGGGAAAATGGGGCCTTGGCCAAGATTTTCTTCCTTATTGATGCTGCCATCACAAATATTTAATTGGCATCAAGGTAAATATTCAAAGGTTAATATAGCATGCTGTTAATGGATAATGAAGGTGTACAATCCTTGCTGCCTCACTTTGCTCTTGGAATGTAATTACCAGTGTAGGGATAGTCAGATATGGAAGCAGTGTACCATCTTTTGGCATTCACCTACAAGTAGCATACACAAGAAATGGTGGTTATTATGATCCATTTTGTGTATTTTGATGCATTAGTCACAGTCCGTTGTTTGCATTTCCATGTGTTTAAGATCCAACATCAGTGAATTAGATGGTGCTTTTTGGCAGCAACACAACAATGTTGAAGACTTATACATTGACTTTAAAGTGGAGTTGAATTTATTTCTAATGCAACTCCTATCTTTTGCATCTCTGGGCGGAGGTGGGGGGTAGTGGGGAAAGACTCTTAAAGTTACTTTTCATGGTGTGTTTTTTTATGTTTCTCACGTAACAAACTTAGAAAAGAGTCTGTACATAACAAGTGCTCAATAAATGCAGCCCATGACTATTCCTATTTTCTTGCTTTTCTAGATGATTCCTTTTTTTTTCTGAGAGCCTTTGTGCAAATCCTTTGTAATTTTCATTGTTGTTATTTGACTGATGTTACTTATAAAAATATCATGCCAAAAGTTTTCCTCTATTTTCCCCCTTTCAAAAATGCCCTCAGTCTTAGAATTATATTACATGCCAATGAATTATGCGGAAACATAGTACTTTTATATGGTTATTGTCTGGGAAATGAATAGAGAGGTAGCTTATGCTATTATTTCTGCTCCAATGCATTATTTTTAAAACACTTAACAAGAATCATGAGAAGTAACATAAGGAAGTAGGAGTATTTGATCTGATGAACCCTACGGCATTTAAGTGCAAACCACACAAACGACACGTTAACGGAAGAGAATGGTTCTGACCATACAATCCTCATTCCTTTGCTTCTTGTGTTCCACGTATGTGCTGATAATAAAGGAGAGCTGGTTTTGAATGGTCAGTAAGTCTTAGCTAAGCCTCTTTAAACTTAACATTTATTCACTTAGTTTTTTTAATGTTTATTCATTTCTGGGAGAGAGAGAGAGAGTGAATTGGAGGAGGTTGGGGGGGTGGGGTTTGGAGGGGAGCAGAGAGAGAGGAAGACACAGAATCTGAAGCAGGCTCCAGGCTCTGAGCTGTCAGCACAGAACCCGATGCAGGGCTCAAACTGGTGAACTGGGAGATCGTGACCTGAGCCAAAGTCGGACACTTAACCGAGTGAGTCCCTCAGGCACGCCTTTAAACTTAATATTTATAAGAAAGCATTTAAATTTGAGATTTGAGGCTGCAGAGTGAACCACACCCCCGGCAGCCCATCAGCTGGGGTTCCTGCCTCCATTGATTACTCCAGCCTTGCTCTCATCTTCTCAGGGCTTGCCATCCCCGTTGTTTCTGCCTGCTTTCTTATTAAAGAAGAGATTAGCAGCTGTTAAATGCATATTAGGACCCAACTGAGACTTTATTTGAGATGAAAACAGAAAACTTGAAAACACACTGAGAAAAGGGGAGCCCCTTAAGGAGGGCATGGTCAGTTTTTAGAAGCATTTTCTCTAAAATAAATTGTTTCTAAGACCCAGTTTTCATGCTTGGGGAGGTTTTTGTATCAATAGATATGAACCAAAGTGATGCAAATTAATTGAAAATAACACTGGGTTGGTAAGCATGACTTTTTTCATTTTGTGTCAACTAAGCAAACTCTAACTAATTCTCTAGCCATGTCTGTGTAGTCCCTCTGCATTAACATCGCCGGGGGGTGCTTGTTACATTACAGACTTCCAGGCTCACACCAACTTTTCTAAAATTTCTGCATGAGAAATTTCTTTGCCAGAAATAGGTATCTTTTGACTTTATAAATGTAAAACTGTAAGAGTGTGGGATGTGGAGCCTGACCAGCTGGCTTTGTACCGCCAGCTCACTGAGTATGTGACTTTGGTCCGGTTACCTGACCCCTCATTTTCTCATCTGTAAATGGGAGATATAATCGTATCATCACTTCCAGTTGTTTTGGGACTTTGAGACAATACCTGTGAAGCAGTTTTCACAGTGCTTGGTAAATATCAAATGTGCTGTTAAATGTTAATTATAATTATTGTACTGGTATAGGTGTTAACATTTTATCAATAATAGTAAAAACATTACATGGGAGCTTATTTGTGACAGACTTGTAAAACAATACCAAAAGCTTCATATATTTTGGAAACATAGAAATCTCAACCTTTGGGGGCACTTGGGTGGCTCAGTCATTTGAGCATCTGACTTAAAATCAGCTCAGGTCACGATTTCACATGTTGTGGGATCAAGCCCCACGTAGGGCTTTACATTGACAGTGTGGAGTCTGGTTAGGATTCTCTCTCTTCCTCTCCCACTGGCACACACACACTCTCTCACTCTCTTTCTGGAAATAAATAAACTTTAAAAAAGAGATATTTCTGGGGCACCTGGGTGGTTCAGTCGGTTAAGTGTCCAACTTCGGCTCAGGTCATGATCTTGCAGTTAGTGAGTCTGAGCCCCATGTCGGGCTCTGTGTTGACAGCTCAGAGCCTGGAGCTGCTTCAGTTTCTGTGTCTCCCTGTCTCTCTGCCCTTCCCTGACTCGTACCCTGTCTCTCTCTCTCTCTGAAAAATAAATAAGCATTAAAAGAAATGAAAAAAAAAAAGATATCCCAAGCTTTGTAGCTCTCTCTCAAAAGTAACTTTAAAAAATCACAATAAAAGCAAATGAGTTTTGTGCAGTAGGCGTTTCCTTTCAGTGGCTTTCAGGAAAGATCTTCTAGGATATAGCCTGTAAAAGGCTGCCTCAAGAGCTGGATGACCAGCATGGAGTAAGCCCTGCTGTATTGTTCATTGGTGGAATGATGTGGCAGATTTCCTGCCCTGCATCTTCCATTGACTTCACCTTTGAGAATGGCCATGGCCAGAACCTGTGAGCAGCCTTCCACCCCCTCACACCTGCAGACTGAAGGCTGTCCGGTTCTGGAAAGGTAAAATGTGCCCTTCACCTTTCCCCCTGTAAAGATGGCCTTGTGCTTTCACTGTGTACATTTTCAGCCAAGTTCCCACACACTGGGTTTTTGGCGATTAGAGGGCTTTAATTACAGCTATTAGACAGACAGTCTGAGCAAATGACAGTGTTTTTCCTCTGGTCATGTAGCAAACACTTGAAAGGGGGAAGGCACAGATGGAGATGGTGTGTGAATGATTCCTGCTGTTTCAATGCCAGTGGCACCTGGGTGATGTGAGTTGGTGATGCTGTTTCTCTTCTGGTCCCAGGAGACCTGCTGTGACTACTTGGAGCACACTGACCACTGTGTCTGTGCTTACTGCAATTTGGTTGTGACTGCCTCCAAGGACACCATTTTTCTCTATTCTCCTTGCTGCTAGAGCACATTCATTTTTCTTGAGGCCATGCTTTGGAAGACTGAGAGGGCCCTCCAAATGGCTCTTGATAAATGCATTGAAGGCTCTGATCCTTTTGCTTTAATAGTTGACTATTTTCCCCCTTTCCCATGCAAATCAACTTTCTGTCTTGCCATTTCTTTCGCTTCTGCCATGTTATTTTAACATACCTAGGGCCTGAGAAGAAACTTCTCAACTTTTTTTGGCAACAAAATAAGTTTTCCTTTACATTTATAAAATGCTTCCCTTGTATATCTGTTATAAACAGCAATCCAGAGAATTAATTCAGGCTATTTTCAGATCCATTTCCAACATTTTGATGACTCAGAATCTGAATCAGAGCAAATAGAACGCGATCTAAATACTACAAGGTGACACAAATTCAACACGAGTGGGAAAGGATTAAAAAGGAAGTAATTGCAGTTATTCATCTTTAATTAGTTTATATTGAGAGAAGTAATGCTGTGGTTCTAGGGATATATGTTTAGGTATCACTTGCATCATTTCTCAAATATATAGTCCCAGGAATATAAAAATAACTAAAATTTATGGACCCTGTAACCAAAATCAGAGTTCCTCTCTCCTTGCTTAAAGTTTTGAATGCCCTTGTTCTATGGTTGATGAATTCATGATTTCTCTTACATCCCCATAATAATCAACAGTGTTCTAATTGATCTACCTGAATTCTAATAACTTCTATTGACTTTGTTTAGAGACTCTATGGTATAATTCCTGCCTTCAAGAAGACTCTAGTTCTGAGGAGAGGACTAATATGAAACTAAGGTGAAATTGTTTGCTTATGCAGTAATTACTTGGGGAATACCAAGTACATTCCAGGCAGGGCACTACTACTATTCATGAACAAAATGAATGTAGAGGAAGTAATGAGTTTTATACAACTATCACTTGTGAGAGACTGTCTTTTCCAAAGATAAAGGCACTAATAATATCTCCCTTCCCCTGTGCTCTTTGGTGATATGGCCTGCCCACTTCCTGTTCAAGAGGTGGGGTATATTTCGACCACCTTGATTTGGGCTGGTCTTAGGGATGCACTTAAAACCAATGGATTTCTGAGGCTATGTCAGAAAAGGTCAGGCAACTTTTACCTGGAAATTTTGGAACACTTGCCTGCCAGACACTCCCTCTCAGGGAATGCATCCTGGACCCTGGCTACCATACTGTAAGACATAAGGCCACATGAAAGGGCCCTATGAAGGTACTCTGACTACAGCCATTGGGTCACCTCTACCCACAAATTAGACGTATATGAAGATAGTTTCAGACCCCAGATTTTTCAGTCTTCCCAGACATTGTGGAACAGAGGTGATCCAATCACTTGTGCCTTGCCTAAAATCTTGACTCACAGAATCTGATGTTTTTATACCACTAAGGTTGACTGACTTATGCCAATTTCTAATGATAGAGTATTGAGCAAAATGGAGATAGATAAAAGAGATGCTACTGATATGCCTGATAATAATAATCAGCTACTGGAAGTTCCTATTCATTATTGTTGTGTCCCAGATCTTGTGACCTGATGCTTATATAATCTTCACATGGATCCTGGATTTGGTGTTCTTGCACTTCCCATTTTCTGGATGGTGGAACTAAGGCACAGGGAGGTGAAATAACACATTCACATAGTAAGTGAAGGAAGAGGATGTGAAGCCTTTGTGCTTAACGGCTTGGATAGATGGTATATCTAAGGGCTAAATATGGTACAGTCTGGCACTGGTGCATGAGTTCAAAGATTCTATCACTCTGAGATGGGCTGGTTTTAAACTTTGTGAGGTTTTGTGAAGAGATAAAATTTATACAGAGCTTGGTCAGGTGTGTAAGGTTTAGATAAGCTGAGTAGGAGAGGAGAGACAGGCATTTAATGTGGAAGTAACCATGGGAACACAGATAGAAGTGAGAAAGGAATTCAGGAGTGCATAGATGGAGAGTAACAGGTAATAAGAGAAGCTGGGAAGAAGTATAGTATAGGATGTTGGATAGCTCCTTTAGAGATGCAAGCATTTGGGGCATTTGACCTGGGAGGAGCATGTCTAGATTAATACTTCATTACAAAGTTGGTTTAGTAACAGTTTAGAGACTAGGGAAACCTGAAGGGGGTGGGCAACCAAAAGACAGAAGAACAGCTCAGATGCTATTTAATTAGTCCAAGACAGTAATAGGTAGATGGCGGTGGTATTGAAGATGAAGGGCAAATTTAGAGAAATTTCAAAAAAATCAATGGTACAGCTTAATAACAGATTGAATATAAGGGTTGAAAGAATAGAATGTGGCAACAATAATTTCTAGCCAGTGAGGTCAGAGGTGTCACAAAAAAATCTCTTACATTCAAATATTGCCAGAAGTAATTAATGCTACTGAAGACCAGTAAAGGCATCAGTGTTAGAATTTTGAAACTCGAGCAGTACTTGCAAAGTTGAAAAATCTTACACAATAATATCATAATACTTTATGATTATATCATCTTCTATCTAGAAGACTCTTCACTTTTCTATATGTGATATGCAACTGTCATATTTGATACTCACTGCAAGACTATGAGATGTAGGACAGGAGGTGATCCCGTGTGCAGAGGATGTAACTAAGTATCACAGAGGTTCAATTCCTGCTTCAACACCCCATGATAGATGGGACCTTGTCTTGGGACCAGGTGCTCTGGCGTATAGTCCACTGTTATTTTCCATTTAAAACAAAAACTGCCTTTTTGGAAAGATTTTGGACTTGGGTAGGTATTGTTTTTATTTGGAGATGCTCTGGAGCATGAATATTTCTCAGTATTCTGTACTTTCACAGTATGTTGTTTCTGACTTAGAGGATCAGCCTTATACAATTCCTCATTATGTAAGTGGACTTGGATGAGTGGGTAAATGAAAAAGTGAGTAAGGTGTGAGGAGGTTTTGTGAACTCATTCCATCTACAGATGAAGTTCCAAGACTTTAAAAAGCTGTATCTATTTTTGAAATTTTGGTTACTCAGAGCAAAAGCCCAGGTGACACTTTACTTCTTAACCCTTTATGGGAACCCAGTTCATTTCACTTCCTAATTATATCTAGAATCTTTGCATTCTCATTCTTATTATTAATACTTCTGCTTATACTCTCTCCATGTTTCTTGGAGTAACTCAGAAGGCTTTGAACTTGTGCTGTATTAGCTCTGCACACCTGTGCCATCCATTCTCTGTGCGAATCTGACTTCAGTTGAATTATCAGTGGTTTTCCCAAGATTTATATAAGATTTTCCAAGCTCTTTGGCATAGAAGTCCCCTCAAGACCCTGTCAACCACTTCATTGTCTTCTCTGGTAGGTCCCCCTCATACTTTACACTACAGTAATATTGATAGAATGATGGGTTTAAACGTGCGCGTGCGCACACACACACACACACTTCTTTTCCCTGTACTGTAGCACATGGGTGTCCCTTCTTGGAATGCCTTTCTTCATTCTGCTGGAGTTATCCACTGGAAAACTTCTGTTCAGTGTTAAAATCTACTCATGTCGGCTTGTCAAGCACACCCTGCTTTTCTCCAATTTAACCATTTACTAGCTTCCTGCTGTTATACTATGCTTGGACCCAGCACACACTCCACTTGGCTTGTGTCAGCCTGTACTGTATTTATCTTCATGCCTACCCTGCTTCCTAGATTGTAAACACTTGAAAGTAAGGACCATGATTATCAATCTCTGCATCCCTTGCAATTTTTAAAAATGTTTTCTTATTTTGTGTGTGAGGGAGAGAAAGAGCATGTGTGCTTGCTCTTTTGCACACTCAGGGGAGGGGAAGAGAGAGACAATCCCAAGCAGGCTTCATGCTGTCAGTGCAGAGCTCCACGCGGACTCAGTCCTAGGAACCATAAGATCATGACCTGAGCGAAAATCAATAGTTGGACTCTTAACTGACTTAGCCACCCAGGTGCACGCCCCCCCCCCCCCCCCCGCCCAGCCTTGAAAGTTTTATATAGTGCATGGCACATTGTAGGTGTTCACTAAATGATTGTTGACATGAAAAAAAGCAAAGTGTTTTGGTAATAAATGATTTTTTGGCCAGGAAGGTCATTACCATTGTGTCAGAGCCATGGATTGATTAAACACCTATTTTCATAAAGCACTGTGCTGAGTGCTTCTCAGAACAAATTATACAGATCTTCTTCTTGACCTCCAAGAACTTATTTATAATTTAATGTGTATATCAGATATGAGGGCAAATATGAAAAGGAAGACAATAATTGAATTATCAGCATTAAACAGATATACAAATAGGTTAAATATTTACTTTGTATGTGCATTACCTTGTAAAGGGTAATTGCATTTTAGCATCTGGTGAGTGTATGGGAACCATTTGAGTTTGATGTTTAGACAATAGGAACCTATCATAATGGTTACAATGTAAACTGAATTTTGATGTTTCTGTGGTGAAGATGGACATTAATATTCCCTCTGAGGTTAATTTGCATTATATTGAAAGAAGAAGCCATATACTTAGGATAGAATCCAAATCTAGACACCCTTTGGCCAATTTAGAGCAAATGGAGCTTATCTGTAGAACTCCACCATTTAAAAAAATATGGATTCTAAAAAAATATGTGTTTTTCATCAAAGGCAGGAAATAGGGTATTTGACAACATGCATTTGTCTACTGAATGTGATGGAATATGTGATGAAATATGTTTTGTCAATAAAATAAATTGCCGAACAAAATGTAATCCTTTCTGCAAATGCATTTAGTCTTCAAAATGAAATAAGCTACTTGCACAAAGCACATTTTGCCTTTGAATTCTTTTAGATTTGCTGCCTATCAGAAACTATGGGGAAAATGTGTTTTGTCAGACACTGTGTTTCCAGGTATATAGATAAAATATATTTAATTACAGAAAAAAGGAGGTTCAGTTGTGGAGAGTCAGTAAATGTTGGTAACATATTGATGTTCTTTAAATGTATCTGTAAGTTTTGGCTGAAGGGGCTAAGTTCTCATCCCAGTGTTGGTTATATTCTTGAAAACAGGCATACCCTGCTGGTCCTTAAGCATATTCATAACACTTTTATTGTATCATGTTATCACCATATCACTGAAAGAGTTAATTACATGCCTAATTAGGTTCTTTTGTTTCATTCTCCTCCTGCTCTATGAATTGGTGCTTTGCCCCAAGGCTCCTGAGAAATCTTAACTTACATAATTAATTAATGCAGTTTAACCCTTCAAACATGACTGTAACACCTCACCTAGTTTAACATAATTTTAGATCTCTGGTTAACAGCTTGTGGTGCTATACAGTGGACAAGTTAAAGTCAAGTAATTAAGTGTTAACGTAGGGAAAAATACAATTTTTGGAGAATTGATCAAAGAAGTAATAGGTGTGGAAGCAGCTTTGAGGAGAGGGAAGCATTATAGATGAGTGATGATGTAAATTTTTCTCGTGTGTGTGTGTGTGTGTGTGTGTGTGTGTGTGTGTGTGTTTTAATGAGAATATACTTCCTTACTTGTGGTATCTGCTTAATCTTTAAGGATTGGATGAGATAATGTCTATAAAGTTCTTGGTTCTATGCCTGGCACTATTTCTATATTGATTTATAGTTTCTCAGTATTAAATAAACGTTGTTCAAACTGTTCTTTTTTCTGGGTGGGACTCATTTATTTCCATTTTGTGGACAAGTAAGCTAAATTTCAGAGGGTTGTATAGTGATGGACTCAAAAGAGGGACCAGTCTCTACTGCTGGGTGAGAGGGACTGTCCTGAACTATATCCTGAAAAATAAGGAAATAAGAAGATAGAAATCGCATAGAAATGATAAATGTAGGTGACATGTTGGGTATATTGACAATAACCTGTATTGCTAGGGAGAAGGCTTAATTTACTGGAAAATGAAGCTAGAACAGTAATTTGGAGTCATAAAGTACCTTACATGCTAAGGAATTTTGACTTAATTCTAGGGTTACAAAGAAGCTACTGAAAATGTTTGAATCAGGTGGCTGACATGACTCAACTTCTATTTTAGAAAATTAGCTTTGATCATGTGAAAGGGATTAGGGCAGGGAAGAATCTAGTGGGCAGAGAGCGTGTTGGTCTATCACTGCTATACTCCCGGTGAGAGACAGTGAAAGCCGGACTGGGGCTGTGGCAAAAGAGATGAAGAAAGTGGGAGAGAGATTTAAGAGACATTTTTCAGGTCTCTTCAAGGAGAGGACATGTGTGGTAGACAGGGTATGGGAGAATTTGGGAATAACTGCAAAGCTGCATGGGAAAAGAAGCCATTGATATAGAGAGTGCAAACAAAACAAAAGCAAAACGATAAATTGATGTGGGTGAAACAGGTTGATTTGGTTTTCAATACATGGGGTATGTCTGGAGGATCCACAGACAGATGTGTTGTAAATATGGATCCTGTGTCTGAGAGAGGCTGGAAGGAGGATTGAAAATTTGGAATGTTGTTGTATTTGTTTTTATAATTGCTATGACATATGAATTAAATGCCTTTGAGAATGTCAATTAATATTCAAAATAATGTATCGAATGAAAGTTAAATTTGAAGGCCCAACTCCCTGATGTTCCTCTCAGTTTTACTAGGTAACAGTTCCTGAGAATGTGCCAGGCTCAGGCTTAAGATGTTCATGAGTTATCTCAGTTAATTAAAAAAAACTTGGAGAAAACTGGAGACATAGTATTAACATTCCTCTTTACCAGTGAAGAACCTGAAGCTGGAGAGGTGAAATTAATTTCTCCCTGTAGAACAAGAATCTAATCCTTATTTATCTCCACAGTCCATAAACTACACCCATTAGGAAGTGTTCAAGTGTGATTCATCTTTAAGTTACCCCGTTCTCATTGGTGATGCTTGTCAGGCTTTCATGGATAACGTAAATTTATTTCAATACAATAATTTGCTATACACTTAAAAATTGCTTTTATATGAATCTGACAAAATCATTATAATTGTTTGGATGGAAATGTATACTTCAAGGGTGCCTGGGTGGCTCAGTTGGTTAAGCATCTGACTTTTGATTTAGGCTCAGGTCGTGATCTCAAGGTTTGTGAGACTGAGCTCTGCATAGGGCCCTGCACTGACAGTGCGGAGCTTGCTTGGCATATTCTCTCTCTCTCTCTCTCTCTCTTTCTTTCTCTCTCTCTCTCTCTCTCTCTTTCTTCCTCTCTCTGCCCCTCATCTACTCGCTCACTCTCTTTCTGTCTCACAAAATAAACATTTTTAAAAAGATAAAAAAAGAAAATATATACTTCAGTAATAAAATGCTATAAATAATATATGGTAATAATAATAATAGTAACTCTAATCTCTTCTTTGATGGGGAATTTATTCACAACTACCCAGCAGAAGACTTGACCTACAGAAGGCATCCAATCAATATTTATTTCTGTTCTCTTTTCACCCTTATCCTCTTCTCTCTTTTAAGCCTTTTAGTGCCCCTTCTGGATATCTTAAAACCCATCATTTTCTCTACCTTCATTGTAGACATTGCTACACATAATTTCATTCCTACTTGCCTATAGGCATTTTGGATGCAAGCATTATCTTTGCCTTGCCTACAATAGTTAGCACAGGGCCTTACGCTGTGCTAAGTGCTCTACTTCTGTTGCCTCATTTGTAATCCAATGAAGTTATACTGTAAGTATCTCCATTTTTAGAAGAGAAATATGTAGCTCAATCAGAAACATGCCCAAGGACTCGCAGAATTGAGTCATACATGAGGATATGAACATCTGTCGAAGCAAGAAGAGTGCTTGATGACTAGTGACTTCCACATAGTAGGCTCTCATCTTTGTGAGAACAAATAACTAAAGCAGTTTTCATAGGTAATATTTTAGGGGCATGAGTATAGTTCCATTATATGGCAGGGTTTTTTTTTCCTTTTTCTTTTTTTTTTTTTTTTTTTTTTTTTAATCAGTGTCCATGGTAATAGGATTCTGCCTAATATGACTCATTTCATATGGGAAAGCTTGAATAAGGAAGCTTGGTAATAATGCAAAAAAAAAAAATAATAAAATCAGTCTTCTAGAGTATCTGAAAGGCACACGTTTGTTCCTTAATCTTACCAATCCAAATAATGAACAGAGGAGTCCACAACAGAATTAGAGAGATTGTCCCAAAGCTTAGTAGCTAATTTGATTTTGTATAGAATGTTAAGAAAGGGCTTTAAAGAATTTTTAATGAAAAGGCAATTAACGTCGAAACCTTCATTAATGGATAGTTCAGAGGAAAAACTGGACTTCTTGCTGAGTTTTTGACTTTTTAACTAATAGCAAAACTTTATGGTATTTTTACTGTATATTAGAAAATGGTAAGGCACTATCTATTTAATACAGCTAAACCTTATGGGCAAATAGAACACTTTTAAAGGCTTTTAATTTTTTTTTTTTTTAAGTAAAGAGGACAGAACCCCCAAGAACTAATTATAACTAAACAGCTCCCATTTGATGAAATGGATGCAGAGTAATGAAATGTTCACCAAGAAACAGTAATTTTGACTCAGCTTAAAAGATTCTTGAAACTATTATTTGTTCCCCCATATTAGTGTACATTAACCAAAAAAGTGGACATTTTGTAATAAAACTATAAAGAACAATCCTGAGCATTGAGCAACAGAAAATAGGTATTACTTAAGAATGTTGGTTTGCCCAATCTAAGTCTTCTAAACTCTTTAGGTACAATTAATATCTCACTTTAACCCGAATGGTTAAAGTGAGTGGAACGTCCATTCTTTGGTTTTTCAATATTTAATTTTGGTACCAGCATTCCCAAACTTTGCCCTGGAAATGTTAGTAACTATTACGTTCCCAACCCTACCACATGTAAGTTCCTTAGGGCCTTAGAGCAAAGGAAATGAAGACAAAAGTCTTTTGGCTGGCAGATTATTAGACAGTTTTATTGGCTATATAGTATACCTTCATTCACAGTGTTGGGAAAAAATCTTATTTCTTGTCTTTCAGAGCAGTTTGAATAAAGAATTTTAATAAACTCTGGAATTAGAAGAACTTTCTAACTTGTCTCCCACCAACTTCTTTTATTTTACCTGGATAACTAACCACTGTATGGCAGGACCAAGGGGTAGAGGTGAGGAAGCTGAAGTCCCCTGAAGGAGAGAGAGTTTGTTATCCGGCCTAGTTACCCTGTGGCTAGAAGTTTTTGTAATTTATTTTAATTAATTAATTAATTTTTTTATTTGAGGGAGAGAGGATGCATGGGGGAGGGAGAGGGGCAGAGAGAGAATGAAAGAGAGAGAGAGAGAGAGAGAGAGAGAATCTCAAAAAGCCTCTACTCTCATTATAGAGCTTGACACAGAGCTCTATCCCATGACCCTTAGCCAAAGTCAAGAGTCAGATGCTTAACTGACTGAACCACCCAGCCACCCCTGGCTAGTATTTTTATATGTCCTATTGCCCACCACTGAATCTGGCAACAAATCTGAAACATCCCAAATTTTAGTGTTGATATATCAGAAAAGCTAAAACAGTCTTTCCTTGCTTTTTTCATCTTTAATCATGTTTACTGGGGGCGAGGCAGGGGGAAGGGGGGAGGTGGCAGTGTGAAAGGACCTGAGGCACATTCCTTGCACCAAGAGTCTAAATCCATTTTTGGCTATAAAGAAAACAAACAAACAAAACAAAACAAAACAAAACAAACAAACAAAAAAACAAGGTACATGTTACTAACCAATCAAAGCCGTCCCATTTTGAGAGGCTCCATAGTAGAAAATGAAAGAATCAATTTGAAAAGTACCCCTTCCCTTTGAGTTTACTGCTCATTCTTTATCACTTCTAGAATTCATTCAGTTTAATTATAGTATGACCTAACATACATACTGTGGGCCTTCAACATATCTATTTCTAGATTATCTGGTTAATTGACTGGTCAGTTCAGTACATCAAATCTATGAAGTTTCCAGAATAAATTGGAAGAAGATCTTGGCTCGACCTGTTCTACTTACCAGCTTCATTACCTCGGACATTCTTTAATATGTTTTTCTTGCTTGGGATCTTCACTTTCTAAATCTAGGTTTTTATGAGCTGAAACTATACTATCTTATTTGATTTTAACTAAAGCTTTTAGAGGCTCAGAAAAAGGTAAGGTATCTCTGCTCAAAGGAAAATGTGTGTACAAGCATTTCTCATGCACCTGTTTTCCTGTATTTGAGAATGTGTACTTGGATTCATTGTAACAAAAAGAAATATCGCAGGAAAGACAGAAATGTGACAGGCAAATGCATTCTTTCCTTTGATTGGTTGTTTTGTCCTAGCATAGATTTTTCTCAGTTATCTCTTTCATATTCTTACTCTCTCTGTCTCTCAAAAGGAGTAACACCTTGAATAGCCTTCTTTGGGGAGATGGAAGCAAACAAAGCATTTGGCTGACAAAAATTCTGAACTTATGTTTTCAAAGAATGTTTTAATGAATTATATTATTTTATGTGGCACCTGGATGGGTCGGTTAGTTGAGTGCCCGATTCTTAATTTTGCTCCTGTCATGATCGCAGGGTCATGGGATGGAACCCCACATTGGGCTCCATGCTAAACTTAAGATTCTCTCTCCCTCTGACCCTTTCTTGCTCTCTCTCTCTCTTTCAAATAAACAAATTAAATTTTAAAAATGCATTATATTATTTTAAATAACTTTGCATAAATGTTTCTACAAACATCCCCCCTATATTTTGATTTATTTAGGTATAATTATATGCACTGTTCTCATTTATAAACAGTATCACTAATTTGTGTCCTGTAGTTCTTTGATAACTCAGAAGAGAAAAATACAACACACTGGACCTTGAGCAAGGTATCAGAGATGCCAGTTTTAACTAATGAGTGAGTAGTTGTGTTAAAATCTGTATCAAGGTATAACTCTTTACTTTCTAGGTATAATTATTATTAACATAAAAATCTGGCATATTCATTAAGTTGCAAAGAGCAAAAAGAAACCAAAGTGACATCATGTCATCAGCTCATTTAAAAATCAGTGTTGTGGAGAGTGAGGGCTTACTGAACTAAGAAAACCAGTAGGAGTTCATAGATGTTTTGTATGGACAAAAGATTCCCTAAGTCCTTTCTCTGAGCTCAGGGTTGTCATCTAGCCTATGTTTTGTATCCATGTTTATTATTGTTTGTATTAACATGGATATCCAATCTGCACTCCAAACAACAAATGTAGATTTGGATAGTTTAGTTTCTTTCTCATGTCAAGAAATCACAAGACATAGGCATTTTGAGTAAACCTTAATGCTCAAATATAATGTATTTAAATGGATGAGGTGTAATAATTTTATGAGAATGTTTTATTCACTAGTACAATATAATTATTGAGTTAACTTATCTGTATCATGTCCTTTGTTACTGTTTTCGTTCCCTTTATTATGCCTTATCCAAATTATTAATGTAAGTAATGTGTTCCCTTATTTCTGCATTAGATTTATTGATTTGTTCACTTGGCCATATGTTTGGATGCCTTGACATGAACTGGATATCAATTCCCTTGTCACTTTTTTCTTTATTCTGCCATATTGTGAGTTGACACCAAAATACACACTGCAAAATGTATGTTAGGCCGGGACATTAAAATGATTGACAGTGAACTTGCAGGGCAAGGAGGAGGCTAATCCATATATGACACACAGAAGCTGTTTTCCTGGCAACAACTTCATCATTGTTTCTAAACATGAGAGATGAGCCAATGTACCTAAAAAATCATTCAGGTAAACAGCAAAGAATTTTGTTTGGCAGGGCATGAATACCATAGTCTTTCTCCTTCTCACTTCACTGTGGTAAATGGAAATAGATTGTTCCCACTTAGATTAATAGCTGTTTTAACTCAATAAAAGATGTGTAAATCATTGGCAGTTTCCTATTGAGTCATATTCAGTCCTTTTATGTGTCTGTAATAACATCTCAGAGTAGTTAAGATAGAAGTCAGGTCCTTGGGGAAAAAAATGTTCATGTACATTCAGAATTTAGGCTAGAAATGTAGATACATCTTGGGGGGGGGTAAGTTGTTTTGAGAAGAAGTTGGAATCTGATGATAGCCTCTATCAAAATTTTAAGTCCAATATCTCATAGATTCGATAGTTCACATTACATGAAGCAAAGAGAAAATCGGAGGCTGAGTCGGTTCAAAACATTATATGAGGCCTAAGAAAAGACTGTTCCCAGATGGAATTCACTGAAGACTCTGTTTCTGTGCATTTTCATTATAATTAATTCTTTAATATTGCCAGTTGAATCTCACGAATTGAAAATGTTCCAATCTATACAATCTGGCATCATGCTGCTCTTCTGAAATTCCAGGGAGCTTTCCTAAGGGAAGATTGGGAAATTCACAGTATGAATGGAGCAATTAGAGCAGAGGTGTGGCTTCAAGAGATATGGGCCAAATTGATATAACATCATGACAATGGCCTCTTTCCAAATGCACATAGTCAAATTAGCACACGGTAATAGGAGTAGAAGAAAGAGAGATGTTGCTGTTTGGAAAACAGTATAAATTTAAGAATTTTAATTCCATGGTCTCCAAATCATGTTCTGAAAGTGATGTGCATCGAGGGGTTTGGAAGCAGCATTAGATAAATTGTCAAAATACGCAGTTTCAGGTAAGGGTGCATGAGAGTCAAAGAGAGTGGGAAACAACAAGGCAAACATGCCATTGCCTGGAAGATAAATATTGATCAGGGACCTTCAGGCTTAATTGGGATGGAGAATTAACAAAGATGGGAACTTGATGGTATATAATCCAATTATTTGGGAGAAGAAGAGGGTGAGTCACAAAGGTGCTCACATACATAGGCAGTGGCAGTGTCAGGGTCCATTATTTCATGTCGGCCTCTAGGATTACCATGAAGGTTTAGAGTATTGACCCATTTAAGAAGTTAAATATATAGGAAGTGTCAGCTCCCTTGAATCTAATGTGTAAAATTCATGTCATCTTTTATCTTACTTTATGACATTTTAATTTTAATAATAATACATACTCATTGTTGAAAATTTATAAAACTTATAATGGAATATTTGGTGTGTGTGTATATATATATATATATATATATATATATATTTGGTGTATATATATATATTTGGTGTGTGTGTGTGTGTGTATATATATATATATATATATATATTTTTTTTTTTTTTTTTAATTTTATTTATTTATTTTTTTTCCCCTTCCCATCCAAAGATAACCATAGTTAACTGTCTTATACCTGGTCCTGGAAAACTGGGAATGAGCAGAAAGATCGTGGGAATAAAACTCATAGACAACTATCCAGTTTTATTTACAAGCTTTATGAGACATAAATAGAGTTCTGAAAATCAGTGTAGACAAAGGATACATCTGAGCAAGCTTGTATCCCCATTCTACTCCTCAAAGGGATGTGACCAGGGGCATGACGATCTGTATCTTTTGTTAGCCCCTGAAAATGATCCCCTATCTTTAAACCTCATGACTCTCCCCCTCCCTAAACCACCACTGAAAGAGCCACATCAGTTCACAGAAAGACCATTTTATTTATTTCATATTTCTGTCAAACTTTTTAATTCTGTTTTCCATCCATCCATATTGACAAGTTTGAGCTGACAGTATATACCCAGTAAAGGATTCTGCCCTTTTCATTCATTTAATACTTTGAGTTTTTCCCATATCAATATGGGAAGACTCTTCAAAAACATGATTTTAAATTATTAGGTTAATTTTGCAAAGTCAATGGTAGACCCATTCCATTCCAAAGGAATGGGTAGACCCAGTTCCATTTTTATTTACTTGGAAAAAATCAGGAGTTAATTTAGAAAATTCTTATATCTAAAACTCAGTTGCCAAGTTGTGAGGGCTAAATTTACTGAACTTTCCATTTGTATTATTAGGAAAATAATCATTAATGTTTGCTAGCAAAGACACGTGTTAAAATTGACCATGACTGGGTGCCTGGATGAGTCAGTTGGTTGAGCGTCTGACTTTAGCTCAGTCATGATATCACAGTTTGTGAGTTTGAGCCCTATATCGGGCTCTCTGCTGTGAGCGTGGAACAGAACGCACTTCAAATTCTCTACCCCCATTCTTTCTCTGTACCTCTCTCGTTTGCTCTATCTCTCAAAAATAAATAAACATTAAAAAAAATTGACCTTTACCGTGACAGTTTACCTGTAAAAGGAACGAACCAATATTCAGAGGTGTCACTCAAATAAGTTAAAATTCTTCATGAAAAAATTCCACATCTAAATGTTTCTAATTTTATTTTTGCTTTTCTAATTAAATCTTTATTTACTTTTTTTTTTTTAACTTTACCTTCTCTCTTTTCTCTTGAACCCTCAACAGCATCTGTATTTTACACTAAGTCATGTTAATGGATTCCATAGATAATTTCCAAAGGTTGAAAAGGCCTTTGACTTGAAGAAATTGAAGCAATTTTGAAAGAAGCCAAAGAGGTGTATATTAGAATCCTCCCCATGCACATGAATAGTGAGTGACATTTGAATTTGACAGAAAGAGTGAAAAGATCAAGTTGAAATGTGGCACTGGAGAAGGGAATGCTGCCTTATCCGTGGATTCTCTGTTTGCTGAGAGAAGATAGTCTGAAACTTTGAATGAGAAGTAAAGGGCATTAGCATCAAGTGAGAGTACAAGAGTCAACCTGCATTTGCAAATAACAAAGTCATACGGCTAAACTCCAGGAAGACCTTGAAGCTGAGATCCAAGATCACAGGCTTAAAAATAAGTAACTTTTGTTAAAGAAGAGTGTGTGGGTGACCAAAGTTGAATTTGCACAATAAAGGAGAGATCACAGAAAGGAGACTGAAGGAGTCAGGCTACCTGGACTGGTTCTGGGAGTCTAACTCAGGAGGCTGGGCTAGTCTCAGAGTCTATAAAAATGATTTCTGAGAGGTGAGCAACTTACACCGGCTTTAAAAAAAAAATCTGAGAACACCTACATAGACATTTATCTCCTTTATACGATGGACTCCTCACTGCAGTTATACGTATTTATTTTTATTAATAAGGGCTGCATTTCCCCCTTGATTCTCTTAAAATTTAGGGCACCCATGGCCCACCATTTATTTAAGCTGAACACAGGATTCAAAGTGTAAGTTCAGGTATCACTGCACCTGACTTTCTTGGAATGAAGAATAATTCAGATAGGGAACTTCTTGTTGAAATTTACCTTTTCGAAAGCCATGGTCAGTAGTTAATTGGTTATAAACAGTATTTCTGTCTCTGTATTGTTTGATTCTGCTAGAATAAGAACACATTCATGTATTTGGAAATCTAAAAATAAGTTTAAAAATAGAAAACAAATTATAGTGCAAGAAAAAATAGCACAGGCAATGTTGAAAAAAGAATTTTAATTAGGGAATGAATTAAACATGCTTTAATAGTAATGTTTACCTATAATAAATAAAATGGGATGGGAAAGTGTGGGAAAATGGGATGGAACAGTGGTGAAGAGAACTTGGGTCTACTGTGTCATACTGCCTAGATTGAAGCCTAACCTTGCCAGTAAATCACTGGGAGAACTCAGGAAAGTTATTCATTTGTAAACTTGGAATAATAATACATTATTATTGTTTTGAAAATTAAGTGACATACTTATACATTACTATTGTTTTGGAAGTTAAGTGACATACTTATAAACCAGTTAACAAATGGCATGGCACACAGAAAGCCTTCTGACAATGCTTGTTCATGTATGTAGCAGAAAAGGCCTGTGTTAGCTAAGATCCTTGGAGAGACAGATGCTGAGATGGAGATTATTCATGCAGGAGATTTATTGAGGGAAACATCTGTGAAGGATAAAGGGGAGGAAGCAGGAGTAGCAGGGGAAGGTTTCAGACCATAATGTAGGTCTGACACCTATGAAAGAAGGGGAAGAAGGAAGGCAGCTTGAGTAGAAAAAGTCTCAGACTACTGCACAGTTCCAAGAAAGCTTGGGACAGGTTGATACAGAGTACTTGAGGCGAAGTCATCTGCTGGAGAAGTCTCATCCCACAGGAGTGAGCCTGTGCAGTCACTGGCAGGGAACATTCTGAAAGAAGCAAGGGCTCTTTGTGAATGTGGTAGTGGATCCAGAGAGATAGCCGGCGATGTAGGGACCTGCAGGAGGAGATGTGAGTGTTTCATTTCTGTGATTGCCACAGAGATATGCTTGAGCTGATACTTTCGTACCATAGCTATAAATCATTAGTACTGATTGATTAAGGCATCACGTCACTCCAGTTGTCTGGCAGCATTGGTTCAGGGTACTCTGTCTCTGGACCTCAGTTTTATCACCTATGGAATGGGTAAAATAAAAAGTATTAGACACTTATTTCAGGACGGATTTAAAGATGTGAGATAGTACATGTAGAAGCTTTTTTTTTTTTTTAACAAAATATGCTTTGGGAATGTAAAATAGCGCAAAACTATTCCTTTAGATATCTTATAATTCAAACATTTCTTTCTCAAGTCTGGCCTTTCGATTAGCCTGACTTTGTAAGACTTTATTATAATTAATTCCAAATGAAAACATGTGTCTGTGGAAACAAGTAGACTCTCTTATCTTTGAAATTATTAAGAATTTAAGGTTTACCACCACAGTGTCTTATTTGATAACTATTTTAAGTATGTGTGATAGTGAATTGGCCTTCACTATTCAATATACAGCTTATAGAACCTGAAAAATTTAACCCACTGGATCCAGAAACTTGTTTTAAAGGTATTGTAGATTGGGACTCAGGAATACTGTTAAGTGATGCATCAGTTGTTCACAACTGTATCATGGGGCCTCACCAAATGATCCGAACACAGCAAGTTCTCAATAAAGATCTGTTGAGTGATTCACTGAATCAGTTAATGTCTTGCTTTTTTTAGGTTTATCTCTGTGACTTTTCCTCCACAGAGATTAAGGACCCTAAACATAAAAGCAAAGAAGGAAACATGATGAAAACCCAAATTTGTGATGTTGGTGGAAATGAGAAAGGGATGGGCCTGGTATTTGGACCCTACCTCTTAGAATCACAAAGGTGATAGAATCTTTGGAACTCATTTAATCCTATTTGATTTTAGAGCAGGTTTTCCCAAAGTGGTCCAGATAATTCTTCATTGTGGAGAGCCACCCATGGCTTGTAGGATGTTTAGCAGCATCCCTGGCCTCTGCCCCTGAGATGCCAGTAGCATCCCTCCCCCTGTTCTCCAGTTGTGACACTAGAAACGTATCCAGCATTGCTAAATGTCCCCTGGGGGACAAAAATCTTCCCAAGTTGAGCTCGGCTGTTTTCAAAGATTGGCCAAACTAGTACTGTAACTCTAATCCTAGGACTAAGTGTCCATCCACTTCTTTTTCTACTCTCTGACACCACTTCTCTGATTCAATATATGATTAAATGTGCCTCCAACATAGTTGCAGTTATTTCATCATGACTATTCATATTTATTCATAGCATCCGTCCACTTTGTAGGCTGTTTGCTGTTATACACATTTTTATTGCATGAAAGGCAAGGCTTGATATTTCCTTCTGTACTGGATTAAAAATGAAGTTCCTTCTGGAGGTGAAAGGGGCATGTTTTGAAGTCCAGAATTGACAGTGGAGAGAGAGTTCAACAATCGTTCTCTCAGGGATTGACTTGGAAATGTATTATGCTTTCTTTGCCAAGCTTACACTGGAATAAAAAAAAATGTATCTTTACACAAAGATTTATTTAAAAAAATGCCCGCCAAGTCCAGAAGACACCTCTCTAAAGTGGCAGAGAACAGAATGATCTTGTAGGAATGGTCGAGTGTAATTTCAGATAATTCTATATCAGATTTCTGAGAACCCTTTTGGAAAGCTCTGTTATATGTTAGTGCTGGGTCTCAAAGAAATGGAAAATTAGTATTTTCTTTCTCAGCCTACAATTTATTGATCAAAGAAAACTTATTTTTGGCTTTGTAGTGTTGCAACAATCTGAAGCATATTAATAAAGAAAGAGAGTTGCTTCTTGGGGAGATAACCTTGATGACTGTAATTTTTCTCATGAGTATCAATGCTGCTTATGTGCCAATATATCACAAGTGAAAGGGAAGGGAGGGAGCAGATGTTGCCTAGCAAGGGAGTACAGAGTTCTGTGTATTTTGCTTTTTCTTCTTCCAGCCTTTCTCAAAGAGCTCTCATCCTTCACTCTTTATTCTGGAGAAGGTCTTGAAGATAGAGTATTTTAAGAAAGGCTTTTTGAATGTAGAGGTAGAACTGACAAGGACTTGCCTAGTTCTGATCATCGGTTGTGCCTGGTACAGTAATCTGAGGACTCCACCTTGCTTTATTCCTATATATAATGCATGCATCCATTCCAAGAGCCACCTGGGTCACATCCTGCTTCACTGCCTTTTCACTGTATCACCTGGGCCAATTACTTGGTGTCTCTTTGTCTCAGTTTTCTCATCTGTAAAATGAGGATATTAGTTGTACCTCGCCCAAATGCAGATCAAATTAGTGAATGTCCTAAAAGTATGTAGAAATTTGTCTGGTAGATAATTTTGTGTTTACTACATGAAAATAATATGTTTAAAATTCATAACAGTGTATAATACTGGGCGAATACAACAAAAAAGAAAAAAAAACTTCAAAGAAAGGCAAACCTCGAAAGCAGGGAATTGGTCACATTTTAGAAATTCACTAAAATTAAAAAATGTGCTTCAGGAAGGCCACTGTGCTAGCCACAGAGGAGACAGAGGTAATGGTCAACATTTCTGTTCTCTAAGAACTCTGTCTGGTGGAGGAGGGAAAATGAAATATAATTGTAAGTTAATGGGATAAGTGATAAGCATAGACACAGTTTAATATGATTTCACAGCAAGACTGCTATCTCGTCCTGGGGATGGGGTGGAGGATGGAGAAGACCTGAAGAGGAAGCAGTCTGTGAGTCTGGTCCTCTTGGCTGAGTCAGACTGGTTAGGTTCTCTCTGAACACGCAGAGAGAAGTGAGCTTTGGAGCATGGTAAGGAGGCAAGTGGGGGAGGAGTTTAGTGCTGAGGCATGCCTACACAGGGACGGGCTTGGGTGGGGGGGTGGTAAAGAGTGTAGGCACCACCATGGAAGAGAAAGGAAGACATCAAAACATTTTCAGTTGGGAAGTGATGGGGTCAGAGAGGCAAGGGTTTTATTTGATAAATTCCAGTCTTGTGCTATGTGGAAGAGAGGCTGGGGGAAGGCCAGACCAGAAAAGGCCCAAATCAGTAAAGCTCTGGTGAGAGATGAGGCTTGAACCTCATTGCTTTAAGAGGTGAGAAAGTAGAGACTGATAGGTAAACAGTTCCTAGTAAAACTCCAAAGTCATCCTGACTGTTATCCCAGAATGGGATTTGAATTGAGAAAAAAGCATCAAAGTGAAATTACTATTTCTCATAATATTGAAAACTCTTATGGGGCCTTTTCAGACCTTTAGAAGAGAAGGAAAATACATAATTAGTTGTTATCGGGAGTTGTCTTTCTGAGACATTCAAGCCATCATATAATACTGTGAACTTAGGTTTCTTATTGGTAGCTCTTGCCGTCCTCTTTCTAAGTCCTGGTGTGTGGCCCTAATTTTTTGGCACTTTTGATTTGACTTGAGAGAATTTTTACATAGGACTTTGGATTTAGACACAGAAGGGGAAGGGACTTTAATATATTATTTTCTTTGGCCCTTTTCTTAAATCGTAGATATTTGTACAGAGCCTGAAAGAATCATTGGAGATCATCTGGTGAAAACTTTTTATCTCACATGCCATCAGCAAAGTCTTAATAGTGGCTGCTTGGAGTGCTGTGTTGACAAAGAATGTGAGGCCCATATGGTTTGGTGGAAAAGTGACAAGATCAACTAAAGATGCCCATCATGGGTGCAGCAGGGCGGAGCAGAAGCGCATATGCTTCATGTATCCATTTCTTGGATAAAGAATCCGGGCTCTTAGCGTTAATGGATTTGACAAAGGTCACAGATTTAGTTAGGAGGATAGCTGCAGGGAAAACCGGGTCACGTGGCTCCCAGTGCCAAGATACTTCTTTCATTTCTTCAGTAAATATTTGCCAAGGATGGCTGGGCCCAGATCACTTTTTCTTGTGTTGTTGTTTTTAGTGCTTGATTTTCAGCCTTTAGCAATGCAGACCAGGTCCCTGCTTTCATGGTCCCATCTTCCAGTGGGAGGCGGATAATAAATAATAAGGACGATAATATCAGATGGCTGTTGAAGATTATGGAAACAATAAAAGCCTGGGTGTGGTGATATGAAACAAATAAAACATGGCAGTGGGTAACCAGTCAGGAAAATTGCTTTAGAAAAGAGGACTTTTTAGCTGAGACATGAATGAGAAGAAAGAGCCAGTGAGGCCAAGATCTGACAGAGGGATACACCAGGTGGTATAGATAGCAGGTGCAAAGACACTAAAGCTGAAAGTAGCTTGAGTGTTTGAGGAACAGAAAGAAGGCCTGCAGGGCCAGGGCACAGTGAGTGAGTGGGACAGTAGTACCTGCGAAGACGGGAGAGTTACGCAGGGGCCAGATTACATACCACCATCTTTTGGGGACGGGAGTCTTAGGGTCCTGCTCAGTGGCCCCAGCAGTTGAAAAGTGAGGGGCTAGACTGTAGGTCTCCAGTTTCTTAGTGCAGTGTTTTTGAAAGTCTCTATGAGTGCGTAGCCCTTTCTTTCTTTTTATAGGAAACTCCTTGATTATAACTGCCAAGATCAAACAGCTGATAAGATCAAAAACTTTGCTCTATATAGATTAGAGTGGAAAATAGAAACCTGGAATAAATGTGTTTCCTTCAGGTGACCTTAGTAAAACATTCATGGGGTGCTGACAAGTACTTTGAATTTATACAATGGGGAACACAGTTTAAATACTTTGATATATTGCAAGCAGCTTCTACAGAATCTCAAAAAAGATTGCGAAGCTCATTTAAATCTTGTACCAACCCTGTGAGAATTGGTAGGAAATAGCTATAGCTATTTTTTTTCCAGATGGATAAAATGAGGCAGAAAGATTAAATTATTTGATTTCAGATTTCTTTCCATAGTCTTGCATTCAACCTAACGGGTACATTCTACACACCTTAATTTATAAATAAATTTGTGGTTGAAATCCAAATGTGGTAAAGCATTAGACTCTTTGATTTTGTAGTCCTAAGGTCCTGACTTATAAATTCACCTTACTAATTATGAGTAACAAATACAATGAAGTGAATCTTTTAAGATTCGTGTGCTTGAGCAATGTGCTGAGCCTGCTGAATTTATTTTATTGGGCAACTTGTTCCCAAATATTTTCTGCTAGGGTTTATAATGGTCAAAGTTTCAGGCTTGATATTTGCATATATTTCATTAATTGCATTGTCCTTTTCCTTCCCTCCCTCTCTCCCCTACTCTTCCCCTCCCCAGGCTGATTTACCTGTTCTGTGCATTCTGTTCCTTATAGGCTGTGCTCTCAAGTGACAGCTTATGAGCTTAATAAATCCAGGCAAATGTGTAAATGGATGTTAATGGCCCACACTCCCCTTCAGCATAGCATGTATACACTTTAATGGTGACCTTTGATGGTTACTACCTAACTCAAAGGGATGACTAATGGCAGAATTAGGAAGCCAAGTAGATTTGGAGGTCAGCGTTGTAGCTAATTGAAAGTAATACATTTGGGGGAAGTCAAGGACTCTGTGTGCCCCCCTCAGATAATCAAGATAGGCCTATTCCCAGAGCCAGCTCTCCTCCTAAAAGGTGGGTCTCATTATACAGAATTTCATGGACCTCAAATGGTTTTTGAAAGGTGTGAGCTGTACCTAGAATGTTTCTCAACAAATTATCAGAACTTTATATTGATGTGCAAAGTAATATCTAGAGAAGAAGTGAACTTTAGGAAGAATATAATTATCTTCTGAAGAATCCTTTACTCCTCCACTTCTTAGAAGCTAACTGTGCTGTTAATGCATCTTTTGTGTCCTACCATATTCTTTCTATGAACAGACCGGATTCTGGTCATTCTTTCATCTCATTGACCCAGGATCTTAAAGACTATTTCAAGTTGCAGTAAACCAGGGATATAACATATAAGGGATGAGTCCAGAATAAATGGACCTTTAGATTTTTCTCATTATATTCCCTGGTATATACACATCCAGGATTGTATGTGTATAAGAAAACTCATCCTAATGGGATACCTCACATTCTATTTTAAAAGTATATCTATTTAACTAAGCTCTCAAAATATTGAATTTCATAATCTCCCTGTGCAATGTTTTCTTCTTTAAAGGAAGATAAATGAAGTTTAAATCTGCTTTCTATATAAAGGTATATGCAGGTATATGCAGAAAGGAAATGATTCTGCCAAAAGTACAGAAAAAGAAAAATTATATTTATATCCAGAACAAGTTAGGCCATATTCCAGAGATTTTGATATCAGCAGTGCATTTTCTAATTCTATTGAGAAAAGTAGATTTGTTAGATCATATTATTCTGAATAAATCTGGTTTGAGCCCTGAGTTAGTAAAGGGATTTTATTTTAATTTTAAATGATGTAAATATTGTATCTCTTGGACTGCTATAATTTAGACCAGTAGTGTATGTATGGAGAATAGTTTCATATGCCACCGCTTTCATCTGGTTAGGAATAACACTGGTCTAGGATTCAAGCAACGTGATTTGTTTAAGAATATTCGCCTTGTGATCTTTGACTTTTTACTTTTCACAGGACCTCAAATTGCTCATCCATAAACCAAATGGTTTGGTAAAAGTTTATTTGAGTCCTCCTGGGTGGTTCAGTCGATTGAGTGTCCGACCTCGGCTCAGGTTGTGATCTCACAGTTCATGAGTTCGACACCTGCATCGGGCTCTGTGCTGACAGCTCAGAACCTGGAGCCTGCTTCAGATTCAGTGTCTTTCTCTGCCCCTCCACCACTCACGTGCTCGCTCTCGCGCTCTCTCTCTCTCTCAAAAATAAACATTAAACATTTTTTTAAATACAAAGTTTATTTTGAGGGTGCCTCTCATCAATAAAATTCTAGGATTCCAAGAAATAAAAGCAAAAAACATAAATGTTTCCATAAGGACAGAAAGAGATTTGGTGATGTACCATCCTGGGTCCATCTTCCTAATATTAGGTTGTGACTCCCATAGCAATTTGTCTATATTGTTTTATTTTATAACCATCTTAGGATATAATTATTTATATGTTTGCCTTCCCCTCCTAGATTTCAAGTGAAAATTGATATAAAATATGACTTTATATAAAACTTTGCCCCTGATAGGCATTCATTACTCACATCTCTCCTGGAAGGTTACCTCCCACATAATGTTCTTGTGTGGCTTATAGAAACGGGCATCATTGCTTTATTTTTATGATATGGCATTCACTACTTCCTTTGGTAAAACTTTCCTGAACATCTGCTATGAACAGAGCACCGTGCTAGAGTTGGGAAGGTTATAAAGAACGCATCTCCTACCCCAGGGAGTTCATAATCCAGTGGTGGTACATGAAAACCTGCAAATGAGGGAGTCATTAGTGTCAGGGGCCTTTGCAATGCCTAGTAATAGCCAGTGTTTCATAAATGACAGCTGGTATCTTCATTGGCTGCAAGTACAATTTCTAGTACCTAAGATTCTCTATAGAACCTAAGATAATCAAATGTGAAAAACAACATGAATATGCTAGAGTGATTAGATAGTGCTGATTTGTCCTCACCATAGGTGTCTGGATTTGGTTAAAACTGGTTGGTGGTGCTTTGAAAACTATATGGCACTTCCTCACAGTGGAAGGAAATAGCTGTACCACTTCAAGTGTATGTACAGTGTGGTTTCTAGAACAGTAATTAACACCATCACCTAGAAACTTAATAGAAATGCAACTTCTTACCGAGTAGAATCAGAAACTGTGGGAGTGGAGTTCAGCAGTCAGTGTTCAAAGAAGTCCTCCGGGTGATTCCGATGTGCTCTAAAGTACGAAAGCCATCTTTCCAGAATGTCTGTAGAGACTTGGTAGATTTACTTGAGGAGGAACATCTGAAAGTGAGATGCCAAATGAAAAATGTGTTAAAAGGAGAGGAATTTCATAACCCCTGCTCTCACCGAGTTTACAGCCTAGTGAGAAAGCAAGTAATCACTAAGATAAGTATGCAATCACAAATTCGGATGCATGCTGCGAACTCAAAGAGCCCGTGTAATCTGGCCTGGACCAGGAAGAATTGAGGAGTATAACTTTTACTCATTCCACTAAGGAATGGGTTTGAGCAGAGTTTGTGCCTTTGATCCTATGAGGTGGCTTAGAATTAGTTACGGGGTCTGTTTAACAAAATGGTTTTGTATAGTTCTTTTCCCTGTATTTTGTGTTTTTCTTGGAGTTAGCGGCCATATTCTGAATGGTTTTTCATAAACGGATCCAGTAATTATTTACACAGGTATGTATAGATACACATATATATGGAAATATTCACTGATGGCTATGATATCCAGTACATAACTTGGCTTTGTACTATTTGCAGACAATATGTGTTAGGTACCAACTGTGTACTAAGCCCTGCCCTAGGTCCTTTACACACAACTTCTATTTTTCTTATGTTTATTTATTTAATTTGAGAGGGAGAGAGGGAACACAGTCAGAATCAGGGGAGGAACAGAGATAGAGAGTCCCAAACAGGTTCTGCACTGTCAGCACAGAGCCCAACGTGTGGCTCTGTTCCATGAACTGTGAGATCGGGACCTGAGCTGAAATCAAGAGTTACAAACTTAACCAATTGAACCACCGAGGTGCCCCTTTACACACAGCTGTGTTTAAATTTTTTTTTTTTTAATGTTTATGTGTTTTAGACAGAGAAAGACAGAGCTAGCAGGGCGGGGGGCAGGATAGAGAGAGGGAGACAGAATCCCAAGCAGGCCTCAGGCTGTGAGCTGTCAATGTGGAGCCTGATGTGGGGCTTGAACCCATGAACTGCGAGATCATGACCTAAGCCAAAATCAGGAGTCAGATGTTTAGCTGACTGAGCCACCCGGGTGCCCCTACACACAACTTTTAAATTAACCTTCGCAACATTTCTTCAAGTAGGACTTGTTGACTCAATTTATGGTAAGTTAAATGACTTGGTGAGATTAAATCAGCTGTCCCAGGTCACATAGCTAGTAAGTAATATAGCAGGGTTCCATCAGGTGGTCTTGTTCTAGATTTCTCTCTTTCAACCACTACATGAAGAATGCATGGGATGGAATATGTTTCTAATTAGAAGTATGCACACAGAAAGGGAAGCCATGTCTCATGAATTTATATTTTCTCCTGACCTGTAATTTTCCTGTCTCAGACTTATCATGGAAGAAAAGATATCAGGTGCTAATCGTTCATTGGATTTGAAGCAACCTCAATAACTTTTTTTAATGTTTATTTATTTTTGAGAGAGAAACAGAATGCGAGTGGGTTAGGGGCAGAGAGAGAGGGAGACACAGAATCTGAAGCAGGCTCCAGGCTCTGAGCTGTCAGCATAGAGGCCGAAGCAGGACTCGAACTCAGGAGCTGTGAAATCATGACCTGAGTCGAAGTCAGACGCTCAACCGACTGAGCCACCCGGGCGCCCCTGAAGCAACCTCATAAAGCCTCAAAAAACATCATATGCACATTCAGAGAAGCTGGGAATTTTAACTTCTACAGATATAGAACTTGAGCCATTTCTGAAAAATGGCAAACCAGGACATAGATATGAGGATATGAGCGTGGGTTTGGGGAGAGGAGCAATATAAATAGATGATCGGGCATATTTCAGGGCCACAGCCATTGGGGAAGAAGGAGGTGTCTCTACCAGCTGGCAAAAATGGATCCTACATCTTCCGTCTCCAACTTCCAAGTGTTTCTCCATTTCTTGGCAAATCGTTAAGGTGTCCTCTCTATTTTCACATATTTCCCTCAACGTGCCCTATTATTTCCTCCCTCTCTTTGTTATTAATTGATATTAATTTTATCTTTATGTTAAGTTATATAAATAGAATTAGAGGGGTGCCTGGCTAGCTCAGTGCATAGAGCATGTGACTCTTGATCTCAAGGTTGGGAGTTCAAGCCCCACACTGAGTGTAGAGATTACTTAAAAATACAATCTTTAAAAAAATGAAATTAGAAAAACACACAGTGTATATATTGTCCCAAGTGCTAATTCCTCTTTATCAACTGAAGATAGAAGAGTTATAAACTAGAAAACAACAAAAGGAAACTCGTTTATTTCTAAGAGTGAGAATGCTGATGGCCTAATAATTAATAATAAAACCAAATTAAATGGTAATGATGTTACCTTATGGAATTGCTTTGAATGCTTTGCAAATTATAATATTTTTGGTTTAATTTCTAAGCTAAAACATATCTATATTATTTAACCTTAACCAGTGCATTAAGGAAAACCCTAAAGATTGTTACTTTAAATTTCAGTTGTGTGGTGAAGGAAAGTTTTAGGCAGCTAAGTCTCCATGGAGTTTCTAATGTACTAAGGTAATTGTGTAAGATCAACTTCTGTGAATGGGTATGGCCCCAGAATGGTGTATTAATATTTGAATTTACATTTTCATGCGTAGTTATTTTTATAATCTCTAAATCAGTGCATTTATAGTGGAACCATAAATTCACTAGATAGAGCAATGAATTCACAGGTGCATTTTCTCTACTTTCCTTAACATTTAATTGAAAACTGCCCTATGGCCTGAAGCTTCCCAAGCAGGGTGACATGGAGCTACCAGGAAGGCATTTTTGTCCAAATAAGGTTCATAATTTTGATTCAGGCTGAGAATAAGAACTTGGTTAGTTTAGCAGAAGCGGAAATATTTCCCAAATTTATACCTTCTGTATGAACGAAAGGTCCCTTTTAAAAACTAAGCTCTCAGTGAGAATTAGGGGTTTTCAAAATGAGCAAAAGCAATCGTCTATAGGGGATTCAAAAAGCAATTTGTATGCAGCTTTCCCTATACTAAATAGCTCTAGTGAAAACAGCACTGCTTTTATTCTGTTTCTTTAAATATGCAGGTTATTAATACATTTTCAAATTAATAGTTTAGAAATGTTCATACCCTTCTATGAGTTGATAGTACATCTCTACCGGCAAAAGTGACTTGATGCATTCATTTTACTACAATGAAAGTGTCATTTAGAAAGCCATTAAAACATAACCTTAAAATTAACATTGTGACCCTACAAGGAAGCATTAAATGGGTTGAAAAGGAATGATCTTGAAAAGGAAAGGCCTGCCTTTAGAGTCCAAGTTTAAGAAAAAAAGAAAGAAAAAAGGAAAAAGAAAAAGCCACTAATGAATAATTACTGTAATGAGCTTCTGGTCTCCGAACCACTCGCATTCACTTGCATTAATGCTATAAAATATTGGATGGTGTGAACACATTAAAATATTCATTTTTGCTGTTTTTTTATACAACAAAGCAATGATGTATCCTAAACTCCTCCATGAGGAGCCCCTTTGGCAATTGACCTTGTCATCAAAATACTTATGCTATCCAGGATCCTTCTGGAGGAGCTTCCTAAAACACTAATAGGACCATGGATCTACTTCAAACACTCTAGCATCTTAGTTCCCTCACCTGAGACACAATGCACAGGCCCTTTCTCCAGAGAAGGCATTTTAGCAAAGCAGCAAATACTGAAGTCTGCAGTGTATGATGCTAAGTACAAACATTACTTTCGCAATCTGGGACAAATTCCATGGCCTTCCTGTGCCTCCAAGGTCGTATATGTTAAATGAGCAAAAACGTAGCGCTAGTATAAGGAGTTACTTTGAAGCGTGAATGGAAGAACCTAGGCAAAACCTTGACATGTGACATCTTTAATAAGAAAAGGGGGACTCTGATTAGGTTAAGAATGATATTTCCCGGAATGACTTATAAGGTTCACTGTGAACTGGCCCCAGTTTACTATAGATGGTTATTTCTTGCCGTTTCCTTTTCATCTCTTGCTTCTTTATGTTTTGGCCCAGAAGAGTCTTAGACTTGAGTGTGCATCACGGATTTCCTGGAGTGCTTGTTAAATACAGACTGCTGGACCCCAAAATCAGACTATCTGAGTCAGGAGATGTGATGATGGGGCTCAAAAGTGTATATTTCTAACAAGTTCACAGGTGACATTGATATTTCTGGCTTGTGGACCATATTTTGAGAACCACTTGTCTAGTCTACCATTTCTAGGAAATGCCACTCCTCATTCTGTCACTTGGAAAGTTGACACCAAGATCCTGTTCACAGATATCACATCTGTGTCTTTGTTAATTCCTCCAGCCGAGATTGGCTGCTCTGTGCTTTGTACTTTTGTACCTGTTTTTTCCATTCACTTTTATGGCACTAATCACCTTGCATTGTAATTATTCAGTCTGTGTGTTGCATGTTTATCTAGCCACCTGGATGATGCACTCTTGCCAAGGGCAGAGACCAGGTCAAATTCATCTTTGTATTTTTAGGGTCATATGTGCTACCTGCTACATGGTAGCTACTAACTAAACATTGCCTAAATGAAACCTACACCTTGTGCCCTTGGCTTATATTCTCCTGCCTTTGTAAGACTAGTTTTGTTCTTCAGAAATGCTGTTATTTATTAAGCCTGATGGTCCTGATCTGTCATTTTAGACCCTGGGCTAGTACATATTTTTAAAGTCACACAACTTTCCCTAACTTGCTAGAATAGGCACTCTTTCCCCTAGGTACTCATTTCTCAGAAGTTTTGTTCTTTTCTCCCTCATTTTGATTAGTTTTGCTAGGGCTGCAACTGTGCCTTGTTGATCTCACTGCCCCCAGAACCTGGTGAAGTGGCTGGAACACAGGAGACTTTAGGGAAATGTGTGTGGAATGATGGAATATTGAGAGAGGACGCTCCAGGCCAGGACAGCCTAGTCTGGGAAGCTGACCGAACCCTTCACTGGTAGCCCCACCTCTCCACTCCTTTCCTGGAACCCTTTCCAAATATCTTCCAGGTTCCCACTTTGCACCAACTGTTCAAGCCATATAGAGAGTACAGTTAGAGAGCTACTACCATAGCTCAGGCAAGATAGGATGAAACCCCCAGTTAAGTGATAGTGCAAGAGCAAGGCAGGGAGGTTGATTGGGAGAGGAATCATGGGAAAGAGAATCTCTAAATTCACCAGTTAGGAATATTGAGCCTCAGGCTCTGGGATGAAGGTGACTTGTGTTTGATTTTCTACAGATCTTGTACTTTAACTTCCTGAGTCTTGTTTTCCTTATCTGTAAAATTGGAATAGTATACTAGTATAAGTATTAAATGACACCTGTAACTTAGCATGGTGCTTGGAATATGGAAAGTCTGCAAGATATAGAAGTCTGTGAGGTACTTGTGATAAACTGACAGTGCATACTGGGCTCAGGCCATGTCCTGTACACAAAAGGTATGTGATGTTGTTCTTTATCCACAAAGAGTTTAGAGAATAGTTGGGTAGGAAAAGCTGACCACACTCCCAGAATCCCACACTCTCTTTCATTCTAGGTTGTCTAGTATTTATTACCAATGAAATAATCCAGTGCAGATTTTAATGTGGTTGGAGTTCATAAAACATAGTGGCCAGTGTTGGACAACTTGGGCAACATTTATAATCCATAGCTGTGCGGTAGTTGGGGAGCTGAAATTTAACGATTAGTTGAAATATGGGAAACAAAAGGAAGGATCTGGGAGCTTAGTAGAATGTTCTTATATGTAAGGTTCATTGTGTATTGTAGCATATTGGTATAGGCATTTATCTTTTAAGGTTAAAGAGTGTAGATTCAATTAGATGGCTAGGGCACAGTTAATAATTGAGTTATTTGAACCCAGTGTACAACAAGTCAGGCCATGCAAAGAAAGACACAGGAATTTTAATGGGTTTTATAGACATAGAAATATAGATCATTATGTGTATATGTGTGTGTGTTTATAATCTGCAGATGGTGCTACTAATGAAGAGATTTCCTAAACATCTTAGTTTGGGAAGACAAAAATAATAGTAGCTAACACAGATGGTGATGACTATGTGTCAGGCCTAGTTCTAAGTGCATTTACATTTATTAAGCCATGTAATGCTCACAACAGCATGAGGTAGGTACTGGGATGATTCTTAATTTGTGGATGAGGTAACTGAGGCACAGAGCGGTTGGATCATTCACAAGGTCCTGTGTGACCCCAGGGCAATATGGCTTCCAAGGTTATGCTCTCAGCCAAATGTCATTGGCAGTTTCAATCTCTGTTTCCAATCTGAAAAGTTCTGCCTGCATCCTGTCAGCACAGCCTGGGTTAGCTGGGTGGGACCACCCAGCCCTGTTTGTCTCCCACCACACAGTGACAGTGATTCAGCAAATTCTGTGGTGAGTGTTTATCACCACTTTCCTTGGGATACCCACACATTCCAAATGCTAGTCCCATCCTCTTATTTGCTCAGACAAGTAGATTTGTCACTTGAAACGATCTTTTAATTGTTTATTTTCCTCTGGCTTCTTTCCAGGGCTTTGTAGCAAATGTTAAATGCTGTTTAAAAAATGTTTTTCTTCTTGTGGAATAGGTTAGCACGTATGTTGGTTAACTGTTGCATTTTGAACTTCCCACTTGGTAACTGACAGCCCGTAATTAAGCATAACTTGAACTCTGACCATGTCTGCATGTAGTTTTGTAGGCTGTCACCAAATTTCTGTTGATATTCTCTGTGAAAATGGCATAGAACAAAATGCTTCCTGGCTTAGCAATATCTCAGTGTGGTTAGGTTAAAACATTGATGAAGGGTTAGATATCTAGAAATTCTCTTACCATGTTGCAGATATTTTTATTTTTTCTTGAAAATGTAGTTTTTATATAATACATTAGTTACTTATTTTCCGTAGGGATACAAAAGCTCAAATCAAGGAATAGAAGGTGAAGAGAATGACACTTCTTGAAATACCTACTACATGCTAAGCTGTGTTTGGGCTAATTGTTTTCCTGACTTTAGAGTGGGATAATCGAATTCCTACCTATCTGGTGGTGACAGTCCTTATTGAGAGCCTGTGTCCTAGCACCTATGACAGAGCATATAGCTCTGACTTCGGCTTTGTCTCAGATACCACTGTGAGTCCTAGGCCACAAACTCACATACCCTGCACTATAGGGAAGGGTACGGGCCAGCCAGCTCTTTCCTTAAGGGATCTCCATCCTAGTGACTGAGACCCTTTAGAGTAGCACTGATTAAAAGTATTTCAGAGTTCTGAATCAACAGACAAATAAATAGGTAGAGAATATTAGATCAAAATAATACCCTCTTTACTGATAAAACTGATATTAGAAAACAGAAATGGAAAAACATGCTCTGCTAGACATAGACAGAATTTGGAATTTCATAAAAATGCCTCAGGGGGAAGAAGTACCAAACCCCCCCTTTTTAAAAATTGTTTTAAATATTTATTTTAGAGAGAGAGAGGGGTAGAGGGGAGGGGCAGAGAAAGAGGGAGACAGAATCTGAAATGGACTTCAGGCTCTGAGCTGTCAGCACAGAATCCGATGTGGGGCTCCAGCTCATGAACCGTGAGATCAGGACCTGAGCCAGAATCGGATGCTTAACTGATTGGGCCACCCTGGCGCCCCATCAAACCCCTCTTTTTAAAAAAATTTAGGTTTTTGTTGTTGTTACTGCAATTTTAAATTTTGCAGCGTTATACAACTTACAAAAAGTAAAAAGTCTTCTACAGATTGATAATATTTTGGATGTGTACATACATCTGTAGCCACCACCTAGATACAGCAACTGCCCAGCATCCCAGAAGGTTCCCTCCTGAAGGTAAGCCCTGTTCTGACCTCTATTATCATACAGAGAGTTTGGACAGGTCCTTTCAAACATGATCTAGGAGTGCCTGGGTGGCTCAGTTGGTTAAGTGTCCAACTTCGGCTCAGGTCATGATATTATAGTTCATGAGTTCGAGCTCCACGTTGGGATCTGTGCTGACAGCTCAGATCCTGGAGCCTACTTCGGATTCTGTGACTCCTTCTCTCTCTGCCCCTCTCCCACTTGTGCTCTGTCTCTCAAAAAATAAGTAAATGCTAAAAAAAAAAAAAAAAAAAAAAAAGATCTAGAGAAAGTAGCATTGTGTATCTTGTGAGAAGCTTCCTATGGAGGGGGAAAGGGAGAGGAGGAGAAGGAGAGAGGGAAGGAGAGAGACAGAGACAGCGAATAGAAGAGAGAGAAAGGGACTGGGTGATGGCTGAGTAGTTCTTCCTTTCAAATTTACCAAGCAGACTAAGTCTTCTGGCCTCCCGTTGGAAGATACTGGGGGAGGGAGGTATACTCAGAGTTGCCAGGGAAATTATGTTAATAGATCACCCTTCATGTGGAAAGAAATACCAAGACTGAAGAAGTCCACCCCTACTTGGATATGTAAATCTCTAGAGGGTAGATGATGCTGTAACACTATGTACAAAATATCGTAGGATTAACATGACACATCTTCCAGGAGCATCAGTTTTACTCAACAAATTGGGGAGATGTATTATTTTAATAGTAACACAAATATGGAGATATTTATGGAACAGAATATAAAATTCACATGAATTTTTAAAACAAAACATAATACTTTAAAGCTCTTTTAGGCTTGCTTTGGGCTGCTTTGGGCTAAGCCCTCAGGTCCCCCAGGGGTATATGTTCATTCCTTTGCCTAGGGTAACTTCAGTGGAAACAGTCTGGAAGCTCTCCTAGGACACTGAGTGTGAAACCTTTAGCAAAGCACTGGCATGAACTTGGCAATGCTAGCAGATTGAAATGCAGGGAAGAGAGGGATTCAGCATTAGGGAGAGATAGTCATCAGAGAATCATGTGGTTCAGGAGGCAGATACACAGCACAGCCCCAAGTGGGTAAGCTGAACACTGGCCAGGAAAGAGGGAAGGAAAAGGAAGGATGAGAGAGAGAACATAAAGTCTGAAGACAGTGAATGGCTAAGGTAACAAGGGAGGGAGAAGGACTTGAAGGTCAGAGCTGAGGCAGACACATGCATCTTTGTCTGTCTCCTGCTGTTGTGATCCAGGGAGCCATGCCACACAGCCCTGCCCAGCTCTGCCAGGGGTGCCTTCTGACTGAGGTATGCTGCATGGGATTTTGTTTGCAGAAAGGTGGTGCTCACTCTTGTTACCTGGCAGCTTAGCCTATGTATACCTGGTGATCATATCTGACCACTCCATAGAAGAGAAGGGATGAGAATCCTGATCCTTTCAAGCAGGACTTGCTGCCCAAAGTTGAAACTCAAATACCTGTGGAGGCAAGGCAGACAGAATTATGGTAAGCCTGCCAACTATTATTTATTGCAAATGCAAGGGATTGTGTAAACTTGAAGGTGGGTGCATTGTTTAAAGGCACTCAAATGGAAAAACAAAGGAGATAAAAACAAAAAATAAACCTGGCTGGCTAGCCACTTCAGCTTTTCTGTTGTATTTGGTTTGCAGGACTTCAGTTTTATCTTCCCTGTCACCTCCAAAAGACCCCCCCCCCGTAGTCTCAACATATAGGTTGTTTCATTTAATTTCCCTAATAATCAGTGGAAGCCATGCTATTATTCACATTTTCCAGAAAGAGAAATGAAGGCCCAGAAATTAAGTAATTTTCCCAAGGCCACAAAACCAGTAAAAGTTAAGACTAAATTAAAACCAAAGATCTTTTTTTTGCTTTTTTAATTTCAGAAGTTTTAAATTGTGATATCCACTTGAGAGCTTCCAAACCTCTGAGGGATGTTTACTACAAGACCATAGAGATAGAAAGCCATGATCCTCTACAGAAATGTGGTTTGCAGAATATTTATCCATCGAATAGTTATCAAATATAATAGTGCTATTTAACAAAATATAGTGACAACTTTGCTATTTTAAATAACATGTTTGAAAATAAACAATAACAGCAAGGCTGGGATTCTTGAAAGTCAAGAGAAGAAATGGTTATTGATTTGGAAAAAAATAATTGCTTTAACAGCAGAAACATTTTAATATGAAACTTAAAAAGAAACTGTCAGTTGATGTGGTCAAAGACTCATTAATAGATATTGGACAGCTTTTTCACTAACTATTATCTTGGTGACATCACTTTTTCTAATGAATTTTGATTTTTTTGGCATATGTGTACAAAATCCAATGAAACACTGAAAGGAGAAATGATAAAAATTAGTGAGGGTGAATGCCTTCTCTAACTAGGTGACTGTTCCTAGCATTCATTATTAGCACTAGATATTTTACAACTTACACTTGTTACATTCTACTTCTTGTTTTATTTTTCTGAGGACTCTGTCGTGAATGTTGATTTCATTCAGCAAGTGGAGAGTTTACAAAATGCCTGTCAAAGCAGAATTAGATTCTGAGCCTGACCTGACTGAGGCTGAGTATTTCTTTGACTTAGACGTTAGAGACCTACCATTATTCACCTGTCTCTGACCCCCTTTCTTACTGTTTTAGTAGCCAAACACAGATTTCATTGCCAAGGACCATTACCATCTTGGATATAGAAAGTACTATCTTCTAAGTACATATTTCCCCTCCCGATTTTAGGCTTTTCGTAGCTTGAATTTAAGCATAATGGTGTAACTCCAGTAGCCACAGAAGCCTCAGTAATGACTTTAAAACACCCACACAAAAAATTACCTCTCTCCTGGATGTGAAGTCACAAAGGAAAAACATTATTGTACCCTCACACTTGTGAACGATTCTATTGTTAACGATGGTATATTAAGCTGGTAGCTTTATTCATTAATACAAAATACATCAGAGTACATTTTCAAGTGTGTGCAGTGAATTGCATACACAGTGCACATTATTGTCATCAGAGCTGTGCTGAGGGAATTTAGCAAAAACTGTTTAGAGGCACCCCATAATAGTTGTCTGTAATTGTTTCAAAATTGGTTTTCTGGGGTTTAGAGCTTGGTTTTTATTATTGTTGTTATTTATTAATCTCATTCTATGACTGTCACAACTGATCCTGGTTTTGTAACACTTTCAAAACAGGAACAATATATGAATTTATTTCATCAAATAATTTAAGTACTACACTTCACCTTTAAGTGAGTAGTAGAACCCTCATACACTTTTAAGCTATTAACAGACTTCCTTAAATTTGGCTTAGAGTTATAGGTCCACTGAGAGCAAATGTTTGCCAATAAATAGAAAATTTCATTCTATCTTATGTATCAAAATTTTCTGCCTGCCTTCCTTCTTTCCTCCCTCCCTTCCTCCCTCCCTCCCTTCCTTCCTTCCTTCCTTCCTTCCTTCCTTCCTTCCTTCCTTCCGTTAGGTAAATCCTTATATCCTTGCTTCTTAAAAGATAAATGGCATGTATTTTCACAGTTCTTACAGAAGTATATAATGAACTTGGTTATTTATCCTGGTTCATTGAGAGTAGTATAAAGCATAAAGTAAAAAAAGGAAAAATTATTTTTATTTCTAGTATTATGTTAGTACATAATTTTCCTTTTTGAAAAAAAATATTTTTAAGTAATCTCTACACCTAATGTGGGGCTCAAACTTACAACCCTGAGATCAAGAGTAGCATGCTCTACCAATTGAGTTAGCTAGGTGCCCCACAGATTACCAATTTTTAATGAGACAGGTTACAAAGTAGCTTCCAACTTCATGTCCCAACCCACTTATTAATATATTACACAAATATGGACAACTTCTGACCTCTATATTTGATGAAAGAAGGTGATTAACTTTTAAATGTATTTATTATATTTTATGTTTTAAAAGCTTGGCATTAAACCAATATCTTCTAAATTTAGTCCATTAAGGTATTGCTTTAAATATTTCCCATATCTGTGTATCAATCCAACTGAGCTTTTATTATTTGACGTGTGGTTTATCTCATTCCTCCTCACTGTGGTCTGACTCTTCCTGGTTGAACTAATCAACACACTGCTGTCATTGCTCCAATCTGCAGCCTCGGTCCTCAGGAGAGCGAGCCCCAATTCCCTCCTAGGTATTGACACTAATAGAATGGATGAAAAGCAATAGAAGTGTCACTAGGTTGGTTTCTTAGTACTGGTTTTGAATAAACCAGTGGATGAAATAACAGGGGAACACGATGGTTCAGAAACCCTTGGGAATGTAGCTATGTTAAATCTTTCGCTCATTGTTTTGCTTTTGTTTTTGCTTATACCTGTCCAGATTTCTCCAGACCTACCTTTGGGATGGAGCTAATTAAGATAGCATGTTGTGCCACTTCTATTTTTCTTCCTTCCTATGTTATTTTTTTCACATTGTAAAGGGGATAGGTCCTGTTACTAAGATGGCCAAAAGTGGTACATGCTCAGTGCAGCCTCAGGGAGTCCTTCTATTTGATTTCATTTGAATTTGTGGCTCATCCCAGCCTCATGGTGGGCAATTCTCTTCCTCATATTGTGTCCTTCATCCCAGAGTGTTGGTTGTGTTTCTATTCTATATATTTCTCTAAATTCTCTGACTGTATTAGTCTTGTCAGGCTGCTATGACAAAATACTACAGATGGAGTAGGTTAAACAGCAAATACTTCTGACAGTTTTGGAGGCTGGAAAATGCAAGATCAAGGTGCTAGGTTATTTGGCTCTTGGTGAGGGTCCTCTTTCTGCCTTCCCACTTTCTCACTTGTGCCCACATATAGTAGACAAAAAGGATCTTTCTCTTCCTCTACTTATAAAGCCACCCATTCCATCATGAGGGTGCTACCCTCATGATCTCATCTAACCCTAATTACCTCTTAAAGGTTTGCCCCCAAATACCATCGCATTGGAGATTGGGACTTTAACATATGAATTTGGGGAGGAGAACACAATTCAGTCTATAGCACCAACAGACCTCCTCTATTTTCTTTGATCTCTCCTTCACCCTTTTCTTTTTTTTTATTTCTTTTTATTTTTTTGTTTATTTTTGAGAGAGAGAGAGAGAGAGAGAGAGAGAGAGCACACCATGGAAGAGAGGCAGATAGAGAGGGAGATACAGAATCCGAAGCAGACTCCAGGCTCTGAGCTGTCAGCAGAGAGCCCAATGTGGGCCTCGAACTCATGAACCACAAAATCATGACCTGAGCCGAAGTCGGACACTTAACCAACCGAGCCACCCAGGTACCCCATCTCCTCCCCTCCTTTTCAACGCTACTTAATGTTTTTACTAAAATTGGACTCATTTCTTTTTATATAAAATCTTTTTAAAAGGAAACTTTATGCTAGTACCGTAAGTAGATCAGTATCATTTGTCATAAGTAAAAAGTTAATTCATAAGTATAAAACTATGCAGAAAAAAAAAGATATGAACCCTATTACATCCTGTACTTGAAGAACACTAGTGAATAAATAAAACATGTGCAGGTTCTAAATTTAGGAATTGCCCCAGGTGTCCCAGATGTTTGGTTACTGTAACAGCTTGATAGTTGACTCAAGCCATGAGATTTCTGTATGACTATACAAGAGACCCTAATCTAGTTTAGAACTTATCTAGAGTAAGGGAGATGAAGAATTGTGATTCATATTAATTCCATCACTTTTCCTTTCTGAGTCCATATTTATAGTTGTGAGTAATATATATTTGTTTCTTGATATGAGCTGTAATGACTACTGGCTTGTTAAGTTTAATTGGTGGAACTGTGATCATTTAGGCTATTAACAGAAACTAGTCATGTGTTTTCAAAGAAACTGGTATAAATTAGAGTCTTTCATTAAAGACCAATCAGCCATTTTCACATTTCAAAATTTGATGCCATTGCATTCTTGATGGGGTAGCAAACTGACCAGAAAATTCATCTAATCCATTTTCTAAGACTAAGAATCAAGAAAATAAAAGTCTATTCATATTAATAGCTTAAAATATTTATATTATCAATTCTGAAATAACTACTTCAAGAGTAATATTATAAAGTGATTTAGCCAATGTTGCTTGAAAGTTAGACATAGGGAAGCAGCAGCAGAATCAGCCTCATTACTGTCTGCTCGGATCTCTAATGTTTGCTTCCAAAGATTTAGAAAAGAATCAAAGAAATGTTTACCTAAAAAAGAATCAAAGAGGTATCTGGCTGTAGGTAAAATGGCATATCTTGTGTTTCTAAGAGCAAGATATAGTACTTGAAAGATAATGAAAAAAAAATCTTTTTTTTTTTTTTTTTAATTGACTCAGAACACATTTCTTAATGAAGCTCCGCTGTGACCCAGGGCTGGCATGAGGGACAGCGAGTTCAGCGACTTCCCAGAAATGATTTGATGTTTATGTAGGGGACAACTTGGTTGGTTGCAAGAACCTTGAGGTAGTAGTAGACCAATGTCTTATAAATTGCATCTGCCACTTGGAAACTCTGATTTTGGGCAAGGCATTGAACCTGGCTGAGCCTCAGTTTTTTCATCTATGACTGTACTTGTATGGCCAAGTTTCTGTGATCTATTGTGCACATCTATTTTCCTTTTATCACTTCTGCTTTATGTGATCTGCCTTTAAGTGTCAACATTTCCACAGCCGATACAAAGAGGAAGACAATAAGAATTAAAATAGTTTTCCTATATGGTAGTTGTTTTGAAAGAAGGAACATCTATTTTTCTGTGATATGTAAACCTTCAAATTGTATGCTATATAGATTTGCATCTTGGGTGTATAACCAAATGTCAAAAAGAGTGTAGGGCATAAAGCCCTGAACTTTAAACAAATTCTTAAACTTCTGGATGTAAGCTCTTCTTTATTTATCTGTAATGATCTTGGTAAAATAAATTTTAGGAGGCTTTCTGACATATATAGTTTTATATGAGAAACACTTTTTCCTGAGTGAAGTCAATCACCAGTTAATGTTAGTAAATTATTTTGTCATACAGAAAACTTTATTACAATGCCCAATGTAATTCTTTATGTACAATTTGTCTATCCTTTACATAAACTATAAAAGATTTCATGAAACTGACATATTGAACGTACACAACAGAAGATACAGATATGAAAAAAAAAAAAAAGATTCCGGATGAGAGAAATGTAAATAAGACTGAAAAGTCAAAACCAGAGATTGTAATGATCTCAGAAATGCCATTAATTGCTTTCATGACACTTGGTTCTGCACAGCTTTATTATTGGTTAGAAAGAAAGATGCTTGTCACTTTAACATATATTTTTACACTTCATTACCACACTAACATCATAAAAAGGATTTCACTCTTTTTCGCAGGTGATGAGACTTATTTTTATAAAGGTTGAATGGCTTGCCCCAAGTTTCTCAGCTAAAAAGTGGCAAAATTCTAAATTGAATACAATGCTAATTCTAATGCTGCTTTGACATTTGACACACACTACTTTACACAATATCTGATTACTCTTAATTCATTCTTTATTTGCCGTCTTCACTCCATAGCTAATACCTGCCCCTCACCACCATGGTTACCTCAGGTAGTTTTATGTTCTTAGAAGCTGGCACTAAATATTTCATATTAATAAATACTCAGATTTTGCCTGAGACATAAATGCCAGATAGTATTAATTGGAGAATATTAAGGAGCTTTGTAATAAAAAAAAATCCCTTTTTATGGAATCTTACATAGTGTGGGGTATGTGATACGCGTGCTGACAGAACTGCTGTTGGGCGCTTATAAATCACATTGAGTGTCTCTGGCTCTGCCTTCTGATTTGTCAGCCAGGCGCCCTCTGATTCTTTAGGTATCAGGTGACTGATGGGCAGAGTGACACCAGATGGGATCAGTATACATATGGGCAATAGGGATTCTTTTAAAATGCTTGCTATCAATGGCTTAATGCAGAATAAAGACAAACACTTAAATCAGCGTTCAAGCTTTATTCTCTGCCTGCCATTAAAACCAGGTGGATTGCAGAGTGCATCAGGGCAGGACTGGGGTGTAGAGCTTGGCAGCAGTACCCTCTTCCATATTTATATCGGGACATCTATTTTGTTTTCTGCCTCCTTCAGTTTCAGTGTAATGTAGTTGGTAGATTTTTTCCATTCGGTTGACTCAGACTGGCTTTAGAATTTGTATCTACCAGATTCTTCCCATGTGGAAATGTGATCAGGAGGGAAGGGAAACCACACGCTGCGATTTGCTTCATGCATACACAGCTCTATTTTTATTGTATATCAGTCAACGGAAATTAATTGCTAATTATCCAAACATTTCTATGATAATATTTCAAGCTCTCTCGAAGCAGATGTGGCCTAAACAATATTTGGAAGAGAGGAGATGGTATTATGTTTCTTGATGGGAATGATTGTGTAGGGCTTTACAATTTTTTCACCATTTTTTTTTTATTTTAGAAAGAAAAATGGTTATCATTCTTTTGCAACACTTGTTAAATATTCATACTGGCCAGAGTAATTATGCACTGACTATATTAGCAAACATGTAACTCTGTCAACTTTAAGAAGTTGGGAAATTAAATTAAACAGGTTGTGGATAATATATTCGGTTATACGTTCATACAGTCATATAGCCTGTTTAAATAACCATCACCACACTGCCTTTGCAGTCATTGGCAATGACAGACTTCTCTTATTTGGGGACTCTCATACTGAATTACTCTTTTTTATTGTGTTAGATGTCTGTCCTTCAGTGTCTGAACATTGCTTTTTCATTTCCCCTTTATGAATGCTAATAATATACTGGATAGAGCACTGGCTATTTTTAGTAATTCAGCATTTCCTTATATTTATACTGTGAACAAACTTGAGAGAGTTTAGCTCTGATTAAAACAGATAATTTTCTTCTTTTTAAAAAAGAAAAGTGTGGGACTGATGCATAGTGAGGACAAAAGGAATTTGACGGGCACGGTGTCAAAGCTTAATTGTGTCAATAATTATTTGTGTATTAGTGCCAGGTTTTTAATGAGGAGTACTCACTTGTGTGTAATCATGATCAATGACAAGTAGTTAAAATATCTTCATGAAGTGGCTAACTGGGGGGGAAAAATGAAGCAATGTTAACACTGCCTACAGTTCCTTATATATTAGCACATTTGAACTCCATGAGCTGACTTAGTATAAAAGCACTGAAAACCATGTGAGTATGTTGCTGTGGGTGTATAGATACACGTGTTCCTAAAATATTTTTTTCCATGCATTCTAAGCTTGGTAGGGCCTTTTGGGGGGAGGACTCTTGCCCCCTTGCTCGTTAAGCTGTCACTCCTGCCCAGACACCTAGCCCTATCTATGTGTACATGTACCCTCACTGTTACGCTACGAAAATGGCCCTTCCTCCTTTTCTGTGTGTGTTGCGTTCAAGTCATTAGGACTAGTCACCCACCATTCTGAGGACCTTATGCTCAATTTTACTTAATGTCCTGACACTTTCTGAGTGTCCTGCTCTTAACTCTTCTCCATACTTTTAAGCTAGCAAATCTAAGTGGCCCACACTGCAGCAATGTGTGATTTGAAGTGTAAGAGGCAGAAGCCCAGAAACTTACTCCCTTAAGCATGGTCCATTTTATCAGTTTGCTTGCTGTCATTGTAAACTTTGTTATCTGTATCAACTAGCCTCAAATTGTGAATTAGGGAAATCCAAATTAGTATAGTCCTGTGGTGCTTATAGGCATTGAATGAACTTTTATTTCCTGATGAACATGATGAGGCTTAGATATGACATGGATGTGGGTAATTGAGACAATGGCTCTAAAATGATTTGCTTGGCAATAACGTGCAAACAGAAACACAATTTATGGATTTTCCTAATTGTGTTTGCTTTTACCTAGAATTCAAAATTAGCAGTAGTGGGAAATCATTAATGGTTTTTATATGCTTTACTGCCATTTGTTGGAATGCCCATATTTTATCTCCTCCGTTATAATTTCATTCAGTCTGATTTGCCTTTGTGAATATTTTCTGGAGCTAGAAATCGGTATCTTATATGTTGTGGGATTAAAAGGAAGAAAAAAAAATTCACTTCATTTGGTATCTTAACAGTGAACTCTTTCCTGTATGAATATTCACTGAGGGGGGAAAAAAAAACCCACACCGACCACGAAGTGGTTGCTAGTAGCAGATTTTGAGTAGGCCTTAACCAGTGAGTTGAAGTCTGGAGACTTGCTGACATTTTGAAAATAGTTTTTAGAACAAAATGTCAGATGATGGGAGCTTTACATCATGCAAGAGTAACTTGTGCAGCTGATGCTAACGAAGCCGATTCTTACAAAGCCATATGAAGAAGGATGACCACTGTGCTTTTAAAGAACCAAATATATCCACATATATATTCAACACTTCACATTTCGCACATGCTTTGCTTTGCCTGGCTTATATATGAACCACAGTTGACCGACACCTTTGTGGACCAATGCAGTGCTGGCAGATTAGCGTTTATTTTTAAAAAGGAGCCATTGATGATAAGACGTCATTACATATTCCAACTTTGAACCAATGGCACCGCCACCCTTCTGTGATCACTCATCAAGGCAGCTGTGCTGTATTCACATTGAAATTAGGAGATTTTTAAAACCCACGCAGCTGTATTATTCATACTTAAAATAAAAGCTTAGTTTCCCCAAATGGGTGTGACGTAAACATCTCATTAAATATTTTTAATTTGGAAAAAAAATATTTAAATGACAGTGACTACACTGGCGGTGGCAGTGGCTTGCATTTGTGTGTGGGCTTGCGGGAGCCGTCTAAACTTCGTCACTAGCGTGGAGTGTACTTTTGCTACGAACATGAGTCTGAGGGCTAAAGCTCCATGCTGTAGGTGGCGGGAGATTCAGAAACATGGCGTGCACATTCCAGCTGTCTGATAACTTTAATTAGGTAAAGTACTCAGGAATTCCAGGTGCTTTATTCTGGCCCTTCCTCATTTTCTTTGAGTTACAAAGCACAACAAGCTTAGTCTAAAAAAGGGCAGGTCTAGAAAGTTTCCTTTCTCTGAAGTTATTTATTTATTTATTTATTTATTTATTTATTTATTTATTTATTTATTTATTTATATTTCTCTCCTCCATTCATTAGAGTTATGTGCTGTCCATGATTTACGAAACTGCTAACATTCCCAGGGGGGTGACTCAGATTCCATAGACCAAGAAATCAACGGGATCCATTAGGACCTCATCTCTTTCCTTCTCCTTTTGTGAGGAAATAGCTTATTAGTGCCCCACCCACCCAGCTATATGCTATTAGTTAACTGAAGATGGGGGTGCCTGGGTGGCTCAGTCAGTTAAGCATCAGACTTCAGCTCAGGTCATCATCTCATGGTTGGTGAGTTCAACCCTCGTTGGTCTATACAATAAAGAGTCTGCTTGGGATTCTCTCTCTCTGCCTCTCCCCCACTCACTCACTGTCTCTCAAAATAAATAAACTTTTCAAAAAAAGAAAAAGAGATGACTTCTGTGTCTTAATGCAAGAGCAGTCCATTTGCCCAGTAATTTATTAAAAAGGCATTGCTACTTGGGGTATTCCTTTTCTCCTGCTGCTATAACAAATCTTCACAAGCTTAGTGGATTTAAATAACACAAATGAATCCTGTTTCATTTCTGGAGGTTAGAAGTCCAGTGTCTTTAGGGAATTCAATTCAAAGTGTCACCAGCGGGGGGAGCCTGACTGGCTCAGTTGGTTACCTGTCAGGCTCTTGATTTCACCTCAGGTCATCATCTCACAGTTGGTGGGTTTGAGCCCTGCCTAGGGCTCATTGCTGACAACGGGGACCCTACTTGTGATTCTGTGTCCCTCTTTCTATGTCCTTCTCCTGCTTGTTCTCTCTCAAAATAAATAAATAAATATAAAAACAAAACAAATAAAAAACAAAACTGACGTGTCACCAGGGCTCTTTCCTTCTGGAGTTTCCAAGGGAGAATCTCTTCCTTGGTTCTTCAACTTCTAAGTGATATGGGCATTCTTTGCCTCTTGCCGCCTCACTCCCACCCATGCTTCTGCCACAATTTTGCCTCTTCCGAGAATCTCCCTCTGCCTCTCTCTTAAAAGGACTCCTGTGATAATGAGCCCACCGGGATAATCCATGGTACTCTCTCTATTTTGTGATCCTTAATTATATCTGCAAGGTTCTTTTATCATGTAGCATATTCACAGTGCGGGCGATTCAGACAATGTACATTTTCAGGAGACCATTATCCAGCCTACTTACTACAGAGTATGAACTTTGGAGGGAGTTGGATCTGGATGTGAATTCTAACTTTGCCAATTGCTATCACATATCCTTGGGAAAGTTATTAATTCTCCCAGTTTCTCACCCCTAAAATGGGTCAATACTGCCAACTCCATAGATTATGTAAAACAAGAGGGTATACGTAGCAGGTGTTTCACAAATTTAATTCACCCCCTCACCTCTGAGAACAAAATGGAGAAGGAATGAAAAATTTCACAGGTTCTACCAGGTGAAGTTATCAGTCAATAGAAATGGCTAGTCTCTTATTGTTCCTTCAGTGCACTGGATAGTTAGAGAATATTAATGTCCATAGGGGGTTTAAGGCATAAGTATTAATGCACATAGGGGGTTTAAGACATTCTTATTTTGTTAGTATTACTATGAGCCAGGGCATTTTCTCACTGCACCTCCCAGTACTGGGTCAAGCACACTAGTGATTTTTGACAGATTCTTTCTGTCACCCAGCTGCCTTGTGTCACAGGATGCCAATGGCACTGAAAATCCTATGACTGATTCTGCCCCTGTTGAGAACAATAGCCATTTGAATTTGATTTGCCCATCTTCTGGGAAGACAGTCAAAGTTCCCCTTCAGTGCCACTGAGTTGACAATAGGCACCCCTTGTACTCTTTACAGCTCGTTCACCTATTATTATGATGATGTCATTATTCACATTATTGCTCTCATCATTATTATTATTATCCAGTGACCTCTGTCCTGGGGTGGAACTCCCTGTGACAGATGGGAGCTTCATTTATCGGACTGCTTTATGCTGCACAATTCCCCTGCCATTCTGAGTTTATATTGAGACGGGCTGCTTTTCGAACAAAGGCAGCCTGATCACAATTTGTCAGTGTACTTGGTAGCTATATATCACCAAAGCTCTCTGCCAGTCCTTCTGGGACCCAATTATTTATGGAGCTGACAATATGGGCTAACTTGTCTTGTTATGAATGCCACTATTACAATGAAAGCTTTGCTATCTTGAATGGTAAGGCAACAGGAGTTCTGGTTGGTCAAAAATTCCATTAACTAAGAGTTAATTCACATCGCCTCAGGTGATCCCTTGGTGCCCCAAGTGAGTTGATGAGATCCGTGGGGAAAGTTCTATTTCAATATTCTTTTCTGTCCAGACTTGGGAGATCTCTTGATAACTTTAGTTTCTGTGGCTTCTGTGTAATGCAGACTTGGTTTTTAAGTTTGGGCATAGCCTGTCTTCTGAGTGTAACATGGACGCAGTTTACCATGTACTGTGGGGAGTGGAAATGAAATGGAAGACTTGGGCTCTCTCTGTAAAGTGTTTATAATTGAATAAGGGAACAATCCAACCCAAATCTATATTTACCAAAGCAGATGATAGAGAAATAAATATCAGCCAAGTACAAGCTAGACTGCCTCAAGCCTGAAAATGGACTCAAATGCCATTCCAGTGAAGTGACTCCTTTATTCTCTGATATCCTTCACTAACTTTTGTGTCACACCGATTTTAAATAAAATCCCTCATCTCTGCTTTTAAGATGCCTCCACAGAACACTGAAAAGAAAGGAAACTAATTAAACCTAAAAGAAATTAAAGTTAAAAAAAAAAGACACAATGAAGAGATAAACAGAAAAATAGAATGCTCATCATTTAATATAAAATATAGAGTATTGTTTTTAGGACGCTAGATGGTATGTTTGTGGCATTAGAGGGAATGGAGGAACCCCTTTTCAGTAATACATCATTTTAGTTTGATTGTTTGGATTTAGTTGCTTGGCAGAACCTAATCTAACATCTGTATTTCAAATATAGAACCTATTTACAGACACACCTTTTCCTAAAACATGTGCCTCCACAGCTCTCCTTGTACATGGCATTATTTTTATCCCTTTCTTTTTTATTAAAACAGTCTTTGAACTACGAATAGTACTTTAGTGCTTAAAAGATTAGATCTTATAGGGGAAACATAACATATTGTATTTAAATATGCTAATCTCTTAGAGGAAATGAAGGAGCTGAGCCTGCTAATTAAGAAATAAATTAATTCATCACCATTGCATTCATCATCAATCATCATCCAGTTGTGTCCAGTTTTCAATTAAGTTTTTCCAAACTGCTTTGTGCCTTTACCAAAAGAACTGATTATCTCTGATGATGATTTTTTGTGGGTATTCGGATGTTGATGGCAGTTGAATTGGCATAAACATGCTGAATATCTTTTTTATTCAAGTGGTTAAGCAGTAGCTGTTCAGTGCATACAAATATATTATGATGACAAGTAAAAAAAATTCTTTTTAAGATGTATTTTAGTGGCCAAATAGCCAACTTCTCAGACTTAAAGAGAATAGTTTCCATGAGCAAAGCTAACACTAACATACACACTGAACATTTATAATATATCCGTTTGTTCATTCCTCCATCCAGTAAACAATATTGACTAAACACCTACATGTTTCTAGTACCATGCCAGGTGCTAAATATATAAATCCGTAAAGGCAACTGACATTACTCCTGCCCTGATGGAGCTTCCTATCCATTTTATTTCAGTTTCCTTGTTCTGAAACCTATTTTTACTAGATAACACATTATCAATTGAATGACTATACGCTCTCCCTTGGGTTGTTCTTTAAAATGGATACCAAAAGCCTTGATTATTTCGCCTGTGACCCTTCAGGTATACACAAGCCTCCTTACTCTTGGAGTTAATGAGCATGGCATGCCAGAAGAGAACAATTTCTGACTATCTCTTTAAGGTTTCCATGCAGAATGAGGATGTATGAAAATGACTCACCATGCCTGCCACTTATCCCTAGATTCCTATAACATGAAGATGATCACAATCTGCCATCGTGCTGTTAAAATGATGCATAACCCTACCAGCACTCTGAAATGATCGAGTATTATTGCAGCCTCTTACAAGTTGGGCACTGAGATAATTTGGCTAGTGTTGGAGAAAAAATGTTCCCCAACCCCTGTGGCTCACCCTTCATTGAATAAATATGGCATGCTGCTGCTTTTGTTCTCCTTGTGTATGGAGGAGCAATTAATGTGTCAAAAAAGAAAAATCGCAAAAATGTGCAGACTCTTTTTCCCCCTATGATAATTGCACAACTATGTTCAATCTGCCTTAAAATTATTGTACAACATTACAGGATGTTGTTATCTCTGAAATATTAGATAACTTGTGGTTGGCATTACATTTCTTATTGTGGTTTCATGACTTCTGTGTCCATTAAGGATCCCATGTTGGGCTTATGTATTTCTTTAAAAATGCCACTGGGCTGTAAGTGTTTACATAGACACCTTGATGTATTTTTTTTTTATTATTATTTGGATAGTTTAAATGAAGCATTAAAAAAAATGCAATACCGGTAGATTTTAGTTAAGAGAAAGAATCATGAATATGACCCGACTGCTGCCGTTCTTGCTTTCTAATCAATTATTTTCCTGATACTCACGCACATTTCTAGATTCATGAAATCTTTATGATGAGACAGGAATCAAAGATTGTTTTTCTGCTGCTACTGTCAGAGGAATGAAAGGAGGAAAAAAAGGAATTCAAAGTTTTTCTTTGCCCATTTGTTTGTGGATCTAGTCCAAGCATCTTAATTAATTGAATATTCTGTACCATAATAAGTGCTCAATGAATACGGGTGGATTGAATGAATAGCTGAACTAAATCTGAACAGTAAAACTTACCACTAAGCTTAGGTAGGAACTTAGACCCTGATAAATATTAAGCGAATTCATGAATTCCCCTTGATAGTTTAAATTAGAAGAAGTTCATTATTTTAAAATACAAAATAGATACAATTTGAATTGTATCTATTTATTTTCCCTCTCCCCTTCTAGGTTATATGCTCCATCAATCCTGTCCCATTTACTCCCGTATCTAGTGCCCAGAACAGTCTGGCACAAGTTAGGTCTTTATTGTTTAGTAGGTTTTTTAACCAGAAATATGACCTAGTGTGTTTCTGAAAAATGTACATGGTCAAGAAGACTAGATAAAGATCCTACTTCTATATTATATTGTGTGGGAAATTTTAAAGGACAGTACATGTTACATAAAATCTTGTACACATTCACACAGTATAGATAGTCCAACAACATAGACCTGATTTTCAGTTTCCTACCCAGGTCACATGGCTCCTTGCCTTTTTCAGGTTTCCCTTCTGTGTGGATCATCTACCATGCTGATTCCTTTTCTTCTGTGCCCACAAGTCATTTTCTACTAATTCTTGAGGGCTCAACTTGATCAATTCCTCATTCAGAAAACTTTCCTTACCTCTCTTTCCAACCCTCCTCACTCTACTCTTTCCACATTTTTGCTTCCATCTGTGATTATCTGTGTACTAATTGCATTGACTGTGATGATCTGCTTGTGTGCCAATCTCTTCCACTTAGAAATGTGAGTATCTTGCAGACAGGTTTGTGTTTGATTGACTGCTGTAGCTCTAATACCTATTGGAGTGTGGCACAAGGCAGCTATTGTATGGAAGAGAGGAGGGAAGAAGAGAGGGAGGGGGAAAGGATGGGAAGCAAAGGGAAGGAAGGAAGAGAGAAAGAGAAAAGGAAAACACTCAAAGAAAACTGCAATGACTATTACAAAGAAGTCTCCACTGGAAACAGCTAGAAATTAGAAAAGGGAGGGAACCAAATATAGGATTAAAAAATTACTTATAGGTGTTACAATTATTTTATGAAATACACTATTTCCTTCTATCTTCTCTTTGTCCTGCTCATTTCTGATTGTGTCTGTTCCCCTTTTCCTTGGGCAACCTTCACCATAAAATTGCAGTGCACTTTAATGATCACCTATATTGTTAAACTAGTGGTGCAGTTTTAATTTCTGCTAGTATTAGAATTGTTATAAGCTTGTTTCTGACAGTTCAGAGAAAGATAATCATTATGGGGGGGGGGGGAGAATTACTGGTTTGTAACAAGCTTAAAAATTCAAGCCTGGGATCAATTAAATTTAATTAGCTTATCATCTTGTTTTCAAAACACATCTTAGGACCAGAACAGTGTACTGGTCCTAGAATTGAAAGTTTTTACAAATTGACTGCTTTAAGCTCTCACAATCCTAGCCAGTTCTTATATAATGTTTACTATGCCGGCAATTCTTCTAAGTGTTTAACATGATCCACTAATTTAATTGTCACAGCAACCCAATTAAATATAATTTCTGTCTTTTATAGATGAGGAAACCGAGGCATATAGAGTTTACATGATTTGTCCATGGTCCTATGTATTATTTGAGTTTTTGTTAAAATTCTAATTCGGGCAGCTTTGATTTCAGGCTAACCCTGTACACACCTCTCATAGGAATTTATTCTTCAGTCAGGATGATGTAAAAGTTCTTTCATGGCAATGTTTGTAAGTAAAATTATGTGTAATATAATAAGCCAATATAGTATGATTAAACTTGCATTTTCAAGAAAATGATGGGTGAACCTGACCACAAAATTACATTATTTAATGTAATTATCAGAACAGTCTTAGCAGATTGGTGATGATCTTCCCCAAAACTCATTTCAGAGTAACTCAAGGTACATCAAGTGATTGATCCAGGACTATAACACATATATCCTTGGAGTTTTTCCTAGCTTATTTTACTAATTTGTGGATTTAAAGTTTATTTTAGTGAACCTCTCCTCCAACAGGGATTACTATGTATTGGAAGATGTCCTATTCCTAGAAAGCAGACTGAGAAGACAGGAAATGATAAAGGAAATCTTGGGATCATTTAAAATGGAAAGTAAGGGACTCAATTAAAAATGGAGTGTAGGGGAATTTCTGAACATTATTTTATTTTTCATTTAGGGAAGTTTTATGACATTGCCTGCTTTCAACAAGGTGTCCTTTGAGTAAAGTAAGGTAAAAGTAGGTAAATAATTAGTTGACCTTGTAATACTCTTTAGTTCTTAAAGTCTAGTTTTTAGCTACAAAGCACTTTTGTCACCAAATAGTAGGTTTTCCACACCAGGCTGTTCTCTGATTCTCTGTGGATGCCAATGGAGGTCTTGCAACTTAATTCAACTCTGACACCAACCATCTAGAGTTAGCACAGACCCCATAGGTTAAGGTTTTAGTCCCACAAGCTTGTCCCTCACTTCAGACACCAAGGGCTATTCTGGGTCTACCATACTTCTGACTGACAAGTGATTAATTAGGAGATTCACAGATTCATACAGCCCCCTCCTTGGGATTGACAATTTGATAGAATAGTTCAAAAAACTCGGGAAAACAGTTATGATCACTGGCCTATTAAAAAGGATGCAACTCACGAACAGCCCAATGGAGGAAATGTATAGCACAAGTATATGGGTGAGGGTGCAGAGCTTCCAAGTGGTCACTGCCCCAGCACTTTGGTGTTTTCGCCAGCCTGGACATGCTCCAAACCCTACTGTTGAAGGTTTTTTTGGAGGTCCCATTACAAATACACAATTGATTAAGTTACTGACCACGTGATTGAACTCGAGTCTCCAGCCCTTCTCCCTTCCAGTTCAGAATGGGGCTGGAATCCTGTGGTTGGCTCCTCTGGCAGCCGACGCACCTAGTCCTTAAAGACTTTCCAAAAATCACCTCATTAACATAAACTCCCTGGTGGTTGCAAGGGCTTGCTATGATGAGCAAAAGATATTCCTCTCACCGTTACCACTTGTGAAATTCCAAGGGTTTTAAAGCTCTTTGCCAGGAACTGAGGACAAAGACCAAATATAAATTTCTTTTTATATATCACAATGGCACAACAACATTTGGCATTTATGACTTCTGAGGATAATTCGGGTAACAGTGGAGGAGCACTTGTGTGGAAGCTGCTACCTAACGATCATCTTCACATCTTGGTAGCACTAGCTTAGAACTCTCCATGCTGATAGCTAAAGAGCCAGCTCTTTTCTTTTTCTTCAAAAATGTACCTCAAACCCTTTGGTAATACATGGTTTTCCACTCTGTGGGAGGTCAATAAATCCCTGTTGACTCTCTTTACATTCAGCAGCTCCAAGTAAAAGAGAAAGACACCGCGGCCATCCAGGCATTGCACGCACTATGGCTTTTTCGCATGCTCCATTTAGATGCCTAATAGTTAAGCCAGTGTAGTGTGTGGGGCTCAATTTTGAACCGCGGGCAGAGGCACTTGTATACAACATTTGCTACTTTTTATCGAGGAAATAATCACATTGGAAAAGCAAGACACTATACATGCTTTCAAGCTGTTCTGATTTCTTCTACTTATTTATGTACCATGCACTCTTTTTTTTCATTTATTCCAAGGAAACTTACATGGAATAGCACAGAAATTTTATTATGAAGTTTATTCACTTTTAAGGACCTGAAGAAGTAAAGGCTTGGCAACAGCCTAACTGAACTTCAAATAACATAATAATAATTTTATGTACATTTACACACGTGTGGTTCAGACTTGGTTATGAATTTGTCCAGAGATTGTGGTATGAAAGACTTTATGTAAAAGTAATATGAAAGCTAGTAAGAGGGAGTTTCTTGCCTCTCAAAGTGGGAAGCATGTTTCAGTGTTCAGTTTTACAGGTTTAAAACAGGGGTACAGTTTTAATACAAGTCCAGAATTTTCTCAGCTGTTCATACAGTGTTTAACTGAAGAGAAAGCTCTCAAATATAGTCCATGTTAAGGATATGTGTGTCAGACATTTCTAGACATGTCTGAAAAAGCCCCAACACAAATAATGTGTCCTAGTTACTAGAGATTTAGTTTGCCTTCTCTTGGGAATATTTAGTGACTTGGACTACATTGGAGTGTAATTATTTTGAATCATATGAACATCACAGTAAATGCATACAAATATTCCTTTTACCTGCATTATATATATATATATATATATATATATATATATATATATTGCAAATTTTGATGTATCCAGACTTGGAAGTGCCTATATATATATGGCACACACGAATGAAGATGGATGGGTTTACTTGTTGATGTTTATTAGACATTTATCAGGTAATGAAATAAATGTTTAATCCTCTTTCCCTTTTTGTAAAAGATCTAAGAAAAAAAAGAACTTTGGTGAAATTAATGCAATTATCAGACTTCCCAGAAATTTATAGCATTTTCTAATTTTCATCCATTCTGTTTTAAAATCTAAGTTTCACTTTTAAGTTCATAATATCACCAAATAGTGTTTCTGCCATTGCTGTAGAAAGTGTAACAAATTCAGTCCAATGTGAAATCAATAAAAGCTGCTTTCAGCTCAGTGAAATACAAGGGCAAGGTCTCTTTGTGCATGAAATGAGACTGAGTGCTGAGTTTCTTCTAGAGATGAATATTTCTGTTTATATTGTTCACACCAGAGATAGCCTGCCAATAATCAATTGATCTAAAGCTAAATGATAAAGATGACAAATGGATCTGTTCTTGTGTCTATGTGCTGATGAATAGGGCCTTTGTTTTGTATGTGAAAATTACGCTTATTGAAGCGAATGAACCAATGACAGATTTTGTTTGGAACATGTATTTAAAAACTTGCAATCACTTTCCATGGGCTGAAAATATTTATATTTTTGTACTTTACTGGCAGGTCATGAACCACACAGGTAATTATAGAATAGACAGTACCTCTCCATTGCCTTGGTAAGTTATGCAGTCTGGTATGAATCTGAGCATGTGAATGAAGGAAATACATGTGAAAGCATGAAGGATTCCAGTGTTTCCATTATTGAAAAATACAAATTAAAAAAAATTACAATAAAACATAGCTGGGAAATTATCTCAGCTGATAGTAAAAATGTTTCACTCTGATAAAACAATGACAGAATCAGATGATGTCTTCCAGAAAGAACAGAAGATTCTTAAACTAGAATAGAGAAATTTCTTTAGGATTTAAAATGCTTGCAAATTCAAATCCATAATCATGTTTCAACTAGTCCCGCATTATCTTTTTTCCATTGTGGTATTCACTAGCTGTGTGACCTCTCAGTTCCTGGATTGCCTTATTTGTAAAATGGGGGAAAATTAGAACCTAATTTGAATTTTCCATTTAGGGACAGATGAAATACTACATATAATGTAATAAGAAGAGTTTGGGGCACCTCGAAAGTGCTAACTAGATATAAGCTATTTTTACTAAATATCCCAATCCTGTTTGCCTTACAACAGCATAAAGGTCATGCATGTTGCCTTGTAATCTTTCATGGTTTCTTATTTGAGGAACCTATCACATCATAACCACCTTGATTATAAAGGAGTACTTGTCCAAGCATGGCAGGCCTTTGTCGGCAGCCCCTCAGAGCTCCTCCCTTGCCTATCATTTCTTTGATATTGCTAGTGAAGTGGTAAAGATGGAATCAGTTGTGTGACAGGGTCCATTTTGTGCCTCCAACATTAGGAATTCATGAAAATGTACATAGGTTTTGCTCTGTCAAGAAGACTACCATAAGAAATGAAACCAAAAAATGTTTAGTTATTTTGGAACCTACCCTGTCGTGTCATGCTAAAATATCATCATGCTTTATAGAGCCACATTTTCCAAACTATCCTCTATGGTATACTGTGTCCAAATATAATAAGAAGTCCCTCCACCCTAAGAGTCCCATGGTCAAATAATGCTGAGAAAGTGGATTAAGCAAGTTCCTGTTGTTCACGGATTCTCAGAGCCTTTTAATGTGCTGGTGTGCCCTGAGATAATTCAAGAAGGAGAGGTAGCAGTTTTCAAACTTCCCCCTGAAGCCTATTTTGAAGGGAACCTGTGGAGAGAGCATCTTGAGCTTGAGACAGTGAACAAAACGATTTGGGAAGTGCTACTCTAAATCCATGACCATGACCAGACCAGAGGCTCAATGCAGGTCTTCATCAGTGATTTCACCGTGCCTTGGCAGTGTTCTGCACCACGAAGTTTCCTCAATTAAGGATTGAAATTTTAGAATGATTTACAAAAAAAAAAAAAAAAAAAAAAAAAAAAAAAAAAAAAGCCAACTCACAGATATCTCTGTAACTCTGGCACTGTTATTAATTTACATTTCATTGCATTTACTCCTCGAGTGCAAAGCGGGAAGCTTTGGGAAGCTGACAGGGCTTTTGCTGCACTTCTATGGTCACGCAGCATGTGTGGAAAATGACAGTATGTCTGAGCAGCACTGGACTTCTCAGGCTCTTTCCTTTCTAAATGATTCCCTGGGCCCTGCATTTTACTAACTGCTTCTGTTGTCACTCTTGCGTTGTTGGGTATGGCTATAGCAAAGCACTTTAATTTTATGACTTTCAGCTGTCTTGTTAGTGGGCAAATGAAGTGATGGGACAAGTGGGTTTTGTCTAGTTGCTAAGGAATAAAAATAACAAGTGCCTTTATTACTTCGCTGACAATCTATTTATAAATTTCTGAAGGAGGTGCCTGCAGAGAAAAATATGCATATGTTTTGGACATACCTGAGATTTTTCAAATAAAATGATTTTTTGGTAGCCCCCACTCCACACTGTTTAGGTAGCATGCACAAATACTGCTCATACATTTCAGGTAAGCTTCAGGCCTGGTTGTTTGATGGCCATTATAGAAATGACATCTGGCAAAGGCTCTTCCATTCACCTCATTTTTGGTATTACAAATACTGAATTGTATATGGGACTCCCAAATTTTGAACTATTGTCACTTTAACCAAATAGGATGGAAGGAAGGAGGCAAACTTTTTTTTTTTTTTTTTTTTTAACATTTGCCCTAATCAGTGGTTATTCTGTAATGGAAATTAACCCATGGAGTTTTTCTGGGAAAGCCATGAGAGTTTTCCTGCTTTTTATTTCTCATCGTATTTCTCATCACAATCTCTTCTTGATTTTCAAGTCAGAGAGTAGCCCTCAGTGACTGGTGCATCCAAACCTTTCACTACAACATGAGGTTGGGCCCTCACACTGCAGGGGGTGGGTGTGCAGAGAGGGGAAGTGACTAGAAAAGCATTGTGGGTACTGGCATGCAAATGAGCACATGCCAGATCTCTCTTCCATGCTGAGAGACTCGGAGTGCAAAATATGCTTTCCTGGCTGTACACCTGGCTCTGTCAAGCCCTTATCCAGAGTAAAATGACTCTAAATATTCCTTGGTCTATGAGCATTTTCTGTACGAATGGCTAGACTTGGCATCTCTTGCTGTCTTTGAAATATTTAAGTTCGTGTGTTTGTGGTATTGTAAGGGGGTTTAAAACTGAAGGGAAAAGAAATGGTAAAATAGGGTAACCTGTTGCTTATATATTAATACTGTAGTATTTCTAACTTCTGAAAAAAATATATATGTGTATATATATGTATATATATATATATAGATAGATAGATATACATATATATATACATATATATATATATATATATATATATATATAAAACCCAGCATTCTGAGTTAATAAAGCAGTTTTGTAGACTCACATACTGTTGATGCTGTGATAATTTGGCAGTCTCTTATAGTAAGAAAAATATCTTATACAGTAGCCTCAGTAGTTCCATTTACCTTGTACAAAGAATGCCTTCCCTCGTGCTATTGTTCTCCAGTGTTTAGGTCTTGAAAGTCCTCTCCTTGTTGAAGACAACAAGATAACACCTATTCCAAAATAGAGTAAATCAAAGTGAAATGAGGGTGGTTTGTTTATTGATAAGCCACTCATTTAGAGTGAGCTCTGTTACCTGCTTAGCAGGTAATGATTTATATTGTTCACAGAGTACTCAAATATGAGACATCCCAATTTCTACCAAACTGCTATATCATGAGGGTATGAAGAGAATTTGTGCTCAAATAACCAAAGATGAAATGATCAAAGAACCTGGAAATTTTCCACAAGTAAAATGTCTTTCACAATCACTAGGGACTTTTATAATTCTGTATGTTCCCTTTTGATGTCTGGGATGGGAAAAGGTAGTTTAGAGAGATAATTCTAAACCTTTTTTATTTTATTTTTTTTATTTTACATATATATGATATATATATGTATATCATATATATGTACATATATTTTACATATATATGATACATCATATATATACTTGAAAGGCTAAAGTTGTTACTTATTGTCATATTAAAGCCTATCAACTCTAATGTAGAATTACTATTTAGAAATTAAAATGAGGAATTATGAAAATAATTGTCCAGTTTGCAAGGTAAGATGTTTTATAATCTATCTCAAAAGTTTTATCAACAGGAATGCTTTCCTGTTGCTCATTTAATTATTTACTTGTGTCTTACAATATCAAGTTATGGGGGCAGCTAAGTGACATATAAATTAAACTTTGTAATGAAATAACAGTTTAATTAGTGATTTATGATGTACAGTCAGAAAAGAGAATTCTGCAGAAAATATGACACTATCATTACTCTCATTTTTTTTCCCCTATTGCAGGAAAAATCAAGTCATTTTGTGAAATTCAGGCTCTGTTTTCCTTTTGACTTTGAAAATATGTGTCATGGCTTTGACTGAAATAAGTGACATGTAAAATTTATTTGTTTGCTCTTAATTTCTTCTTCACTTATTAATCATTTAAGGTAAAAACACAGATACAAAAATGAATAAAACAAATACATAACTTAATAAGTTAATAAGAGGCAGCACCCTTGTAACCACCATTCAGGTCAAGAAATAGAATTTGGCCTGCACCCCGCCACTCCTACCTGAGTCTTACACATGACATACCATCACATCATAAATCCCTGGCCTTCCTCGAAAGTAACCACTAATCTGACTTTATATTGTCACTTTCTTGCTTTTCATGACCATACAGAGATGTATTCCTAGATGCTAGGGTTTAGATTTGTCTGCCTGGGGACTGTTTTTAAGTCTCTTAAATACACATTTTCTCCCTGAATCCCTTTATTGCCCTTGCAATTTATTTGTTAAAAAAAAGTGGGTCATTTGTTTTTAAAGCAGTGGTTTTGACCTTAAAAAGGCAAAACATCCAAATGGCCAGCGTAGGGATTTTCTAGGAGGTGCTTTGTGATTCGTTTCTGGTGTTTTCTCTACCTCACACCCTGCATTTTAGTTCTGCTTCAACAGTAAAGCACATTTGAACCCCCTAATAGCCATGGTGACACCCTCCCCAATGATGGGATTCTGAATTCATAAGGAAAAGTCGATGCTGCTGTCTCCCACCTGTCACTGGGAAGAGGTGGGAGAGTAGAGAAGGCATTCTTTGTGGCCCATTCGAAATGCACACAGTCTCAGGAGGCTCTAATTCAGAAAGCTGGATGGAATGCACAGGGTTGGGAGTGAGCAGGTCAATGCAGTCTATCGAAGTCTCTAGATGGGTTTGGCTCCATGTCTCAGGAGAGAAATGTGAGCAGGAAGCTCTATTTTGGCACCTTTTCTATGCCAAGCTTTTGGATAGGTTTTAACTCTTTCCCACAACAATATGACTTAAGAGTTAATACGCTCATTTTGTTGAGGAAGCTGAAATTATTTTCAAGAAACAATCTTCTAACAGATATCCTTGTTTCCATGTACAACCTTTTAAAAAACTTAGATCAGATGAAACCACTCCAGTGTCCTTTGCACTTAGAGTAAAACTAACACTCTTTCATGTGAGTACTGATCAACAGGACCTAAGTCGGACCCTGGTGTATTTTAGTGCCCCTAACTGCCCCGACTGCTCCCCTACTACTGCCCCCAGCACTGGGCCCCAGCCATACTAGCCTTCTTGCTACTCCTCACATACAACAAGCTCACCTAATGAAATTAAGGAAGCTCTGGCTTGGTAGGTTTATTTTCTCTCTTAAGGAAAGTCAGCATGCAAGCATTCGACACTAGTCTCGAGGCCTTTACATTTGCTTTTCTCTCTCTCTGAAACATTTTACTGCCAGATCTTAACATCTCTTTCAGGACACAACTTAATTGTCACTTCCTCACAGAACTTCCCTGCCCACTCAATCTACTTAGCTTTTCCCTGTAATTATTTCCTCCAGTTACTTTTTTTTTCTTTTTTTTTTTTTTTTTCCTTTCTGGCACTTATCAACACTCTTAATTATACATGTATTTGTTTAACATCTATCTCTTCTACGTAACCCCAAATTACCCTGAGGGTGGGGTATGTCTGTTTTGTTTACTGTGGTGTTCTCTGTGCCCAGAAACCTCAGGCCCCCCGAACACCATAGATTCTCAATAAATACTGTAAATACTGTAAAACTGAAAAGAGTGTTAAGGTTAGTAACAAGTCCAGAGTCACACAGCTTGGATGTATCAAGGCTAGAGATTTGAAACACAGGCAAAAACCTATGGTTTTTCCAACTGTAATTTGTTTTTCAAACTGTGTTCCTTTAACACTAGTGTTCTGATAAATCTTAATAGATGCTTCAAGAATAAAAAAAAAAGATATATGTTCAAATATATTGGGATATGATATAATTAAAGAAAATTCAATATATTTCTTTCCTGGAGGACATCCAAGAGACTTTAGTATGCAAATGTGCATCATGACTCTCCAAGAAACTGATCAGGTATTCAGCATTTCTCACTAGGGTTCGGCCATGATTTACTTCCTTGAATTAAACTAATATCTTGGGGGATACTTGTAGTCAGCAAAAGCCAGGATGGGAATCACTCTATTATACACTATTCCTCCCTAAGAAATGGTTAAATAGAAATTTCTATCATCAATTGAATATAGATATTCCAATATATTTTTAAATTTTTTTTCTGGCTTCCAGCTCTTTTTTTCCACTGTGAATATTGGGGAGATTTATCTTAAGAAAACAAGATTAGAAATTAGAAATTGAGGAAAGTAGAGTGGCTTGTAATTTGCGAAGAAGATGTGAAATAGATGTATTTTAAGAAATAACTGATTAAAAGATAAAAACTAAGTGGCTCGTAACTTAAAATGGTAAGCATTTTTTCCTCACTTCAGCGTGCTATTAAAAATGACTGAGAGGAACTTAAATGCTGACTTCCCTTAATGGAGAAAGTATGAAATTACAAAATAACCAATGTAATCACACCTTAATCTTGTTAAATTTAAATACTGTAATCTATGTTCAAATTTCACATATGGTCAGTCTTGCAAGAGCTAGGTGGATGAGTCATAGCACTATTTGGAATTTTAAATAGAGAGTCTTTCATACGTCTCCAAAGTCCATTTACTTCTTTATGAGAAATATTTCCCTGCGACTGGGGGATGGGACCCCAAGCCCAAAACAAAGAAAGTAATTTTTTTTTAATTGAAGGAAAAAAAGTTTATTTCCAGAAACTGACACTCATGACCAGTTTCATCATAAAGAAGGCAGAGCACCTTTCAAAAAAAGGTGGAACTATATGAGGAGAAAAGAGCTTTTAGCTACATCTTGCCAGTGCCATAGTACGATCTGTTGATAGGCATGATTTTTAATTTTTTAATTTTATATTTGAGAGAGAGAGAGCTCATGAGCAGGGGAGGGGCAAAGAGATGGAGACAGAATCTGAAGCAGACTCCAGGCGTCACACTATCAGCATAGAGTGATAGGCAAGATTTTTAAAAATAATAGCTACAGTGAAGTGTTTTCATCTAAAGCTGGCTGAACTTGCCTGCCAATTGAATGGGCACGATATGCTACAAAGGCCTTTTCTAGTCATGGGGCACAGACTTAAGGGAAGTTTGAAAGTAGAGGTGCCCACCTGGATTTGAAAAATGATAGCCCTTGTTCGGCGGGACCACCAAATGAAAGACAATTGACTTTTGGTAACCCTTCTAATATGAATACACACACCTCTGTTAGCAATGAAATCATGCTGGAAATGTGCATGACTTAAAAAAAGTTCTTCCAGAAAAAGAAAATTTGAGAATTGTAATGATGAAGAAATAAAAGATAATTTATTTGTGAATTATCTGGACTCTTCTATTATACCTGTTATATGCCACTGTATTGGATTTTAACAGTTTCACTAGTAACTTGGAAAGTTCCTTTAAATCAGCTCTTCCATGGGGATTTCTGATTATGGTAACCACAGGCTATGCTACTGATGCTCCCAACTACAACATTACCAGGAAGATGTGGCTATTTCATTCATTCCAGCTGGTTGTTGCTTCCCAGCAAGTCCCTTGTCTCTGGAATATTTTAATGTGTCTATAATAAGACAATGCTATTTTTTTTTATTGTTTTTTTTCCCAATATATGAAATTTATTGTCAAATTGGTTTCCATACAACACCCAGTGCTCATCCCAAAAGGTGCCCTACTCAATACCCATCACCCATCCTCCCCTCCCTCCCACCCCCCATCAACCCTCAGTTCTCAGTTTTTAAGAGTCTCTTATGCTTTGGCTCTCTCCCACTCTAACCTCTTTTTCTTTTTTCCTTCCCCTTCCCCATGGGTTTCTGTTAAGTTTCTCAGGATCCACATAAGAGTGAAACCATATGGTATCTGTCTTTCTCTGTATGGCTTATTTCACTTAGCATCACACTCTCCAGTTCCATCCACGTTGCTACAAAGGGCCATATTTCATTCTTTCTCATTGCCCTGTAGTACTCCATTGTGTATATAAACCACAATTTCTTTATCCATTCATCAGTTGATGGACATTTCGGCTCCTTCCATAATTTGGCTATTGTTGAGAGTGCTGCTATAAACATTGGGGTACAAGTGCCCCTATGCATCAGTACTCCTGTATCCCTTGGGTAAATTCCTAGCAGTGCTATTGCTGGGTCACAGGGTAGGTCTATTTTTAATTTTCTGAGGAACCTCCACACTGTTTTCCAGAGTGGCTGCACCAATTTGCATTCCCACCAACAGTGCAAGAGGGTTCCCGTTTCTCCACATCCTCTCCAGCATCTATAGTCTCCTGATTTGTTCATTTTGGCCACTCTGACTGGCGTGAGGTGATACCTGAGTGTGGTTTTGATTTGTATTTCCCTGATAAGGAGCGACGCTGAACATCTTTTCATGTGCCTGTTGGCCATCTGGATGTCTTCTTTAGAGAAGTGTCTATTCATGTTTTCTGCCCATTTCTTCACTGGGTTATTTGTTTTTCGGGTGTGGAGTTTGGTGAGCTCTTTATAGATTTTGGATACTAGCCCTTTGTCCGATATGTCATTTGCGAATATCTTTTCCCATTCCGTTGGTTGCCTTTTAGTTTTGTTGGTTGTTTCCTTTGCTGTGCAGAAGCTTTTTATCTTCATAAGGTCCCAGTAATTCACTTTTGCTTTTAATTCCCTTGACTTTGGGGATGTGTCGAGTAAGAGATTGCTACGGCTGAGGTCAGAGAGGTCTTTTCCTGCTTTCTCCTCTAAGGTTTTGATGGTTTCCTGTCTCACATACAGGTCCTTTATCCATTTTGAGTTTATTTTTGTGAATGGTGTGAGAAAGTGGTCTAGTTTCAACCTTCTGCATGTTGCTGTCCAGTTCTCCCAGCACCATTTGTTAAAGAGACTGTCTTTTTTCCATTGGATGTTCTTTCCTGCTTTGTCAAAGATGAGTTGGCCATACGTTTGTGGGTCTAGTTCTGGGGTTTCTATTCTATTCCATTGGTCTATGTGTCTGTTTTTGTGCCAATACCATGCTGTCTTGATGATGACAGCTTTGTAGTAGAGGCTAAAGTCTGGGATTGTGATGCCTCCTGCTTTGGTCTTCTTCTTCAAAATTCCTTTGGCTATTCGGGGCCTTTTGTGGTTCCATATGAATTTTAGGATTGCTTGTTCTAGTTTCGAGAAGAATGCTGGTGCAATTTTGATTGGGATTGCATTGAATGTGTAGATAGCTTTGGATAGTATTGACATTTTGACCATATTTATTCTTCCAATCCATGAGCACAGAATGTTTTTCCATTTCTTTATATCTTCTTCAATTTCCTTCATAAGCTTTCTATAGTTTTCAGCATACAGATCTTTTTACATCTTTGTTTAGATTTATTCCTAGGTATTTAATGCTTCTTGGTGCAATTGTGAATGGGATCAGTTTCTTTATTTGTCTTTCTGTTGCTTCATCATTAATGTATAAGAATGCAACTGATTTCTGTACATTGATTTTATTTTGAAGATTTTGGTAGACATAGCCTCCATAGCCAAGTCCTCTGGAGACCTGGAGGTAAAGAAATATGAGAGGAAGCTATGACTCCAAATCCTCTGTGAAAGGGATGGTCATATCATAGCCTTCCTCCTTGAGCCTTCCAACCTATTGCCAACTTTTGGGGTTCCTTGCAATTATGCATCCAGCACCCTTTGCCTTAGTGTGCAAGTGCAGTCACAATAAGAGTCCTAGAAACAGTAACCCCCCTTTTTCCAAACCAGAAAACTGTGTGTCCTAGGATGGAAAGTATCGTAGCTTACAATAAGAACTGTCATCTCAATTGTCATTGGAGCAGGGTGGGAATAAAAAGGCACAGGGACAAACAGACACCACAATGGCATTCAGAAGATGTCTTCCTTAGTTCAGGAAGAGGTTCTTGTGTGGCTTTGGATGAGCCACATTATCTCTTTATCTTTTCTATCGAGTAGCATTGTTGGGCCTTCAAATTTTATTCTATGAGGACATTAGAGATTGTATTTTTATGATGTACCTTCACTATATTTGTAACCGTAAAAGGCATATACCCAAGTATGGAATAATAGACTCCATTTTGGAATTGAATGAATGTGTTCTCATATTCTTGCTATTATGCACTGAGGCTAAAATATTCTATTGCTCTTTAGCTTACATAAGCTGTCCTCGTTTGCTATGGGAACATTTTAAGTATTTAGGAATATGAGGGTAAGCATCATAGAAAGAATAATTCAATCTAGATGTAAGGGACTCTTTTTTTTTAAGCTTCATTAACTGATAATTATTTGAGTGCAAAACACTGCCCTTACTGTTTGATAAATGATTATTAGCCACATGTTGTGCTGATAAAAGTCATGAACAGAACTAGACCCCTCTGCATTTGGGGGAATTTGTTATTTTGATGGTAATGGATTATGTTCATTTTGGGTAGATAGATATCTCAAATGACTCAGCAGGACTGCCTTAAATTAGATTTGTCCATCCATGCTTTGCTTATTAGTATGTCTTGAATATCTTGATACTAGTCTTATAATACAATGTGTGCTTCATAGCATTTATGTAACATGACCTAAAGATTATTATGATAAGAAAATTTGATCATAAAAGTCATGATTATTTGGAAGGTTTTTATTTGAAAGGGTAGCATTGTGGGGCTTCCTCTTCCCCCAAAAAATGTATTCTCACAGTCAGCAATATGAAATAGCTTATTAAAATCTCTTCACAATGTATGCTCTTTTGGATCTGTTGAATATTAGTTCTTTGTAGATATTAGCTTTTTATAATGGAGAGTTGTATTAGTCTGGGTAGGCTAACAGCTGTATAATAAATAACCTCCAGGACTCATTGGCTTAACATCATAAGAGTTTACTTATTGCTCACATCACACAGTCCACTACAGGTTGGTGGAAGCAGGGGATGGAGTGGGGGACGCCAGAGGAATGGACTGTGTCCATCATGTTATTCAGGTACCCAAGCTCTTTCTGTATTGTGGTTTCAGTCTTTCGAGGTATTGGGGGTCTTCTTTATTTAATGAGTGGCTGAGAAAAAGAACTGAAGATTATAGATGGGGGGTTTTCTTAATTGGCTCAGCCTAGAAATGGTGGGCCTCGTTTCCACTCAATTTCCATTGGCTAGATCTCTGACATGAACTTCAGGAGAGGAAGAGTAGGTGGTCTGGCTGAGTGACCATCAAGAAGACAGAACACAGATACTAATGATCATTAACTGTCCCTTCCACAAGACTTAGACACCAAATTGAAGTCAAAGGGGTTTGGTGAACACAATACATGAAAGCCTTACACTGGGCCTAACAGAAGTTTTTTGTTTTGTTTTCTTTTCTTTTCCTGTGGTATTAGTGCAGAGAATAAGAAAAGTAAGGTGTGGAAATAATCATACTGTTAATAAAAGGTAGACTATAGCTTTGCCTGTGGAGGGGTATGAATACAGTTTAAGGGAGATTAGGGAAGGGATCACTTCTAACAATTTAGGAGAACTGGGAAATTTTCTTGTAATACTAGTGACATTGGGTTGCAGATTCAATTACACAACTCCAGCTGCTTCTGCATTTGCTTGCTGCAAAATCCTGAATGAAATTTCTGAATCTCACGTTTTTGGTCTGTAAAGTAAACATCATGATGCCTACCTGTTTCATGTTATGAAAATGAGGTTTGTATTAGGTAGTGAATAGAGAAATATTTTGGAAATAGTCACTCACACATCAAATTAAACTTGTTGCTCTTCTTGTTATTATCGTTATTATTTTAATTTCATGGTTATAGGTAGCAATTATGTTGACAAAACTTTGTTACACACACACACACTTTCAGATGGAAGGGGAAGAATCAGATGTTCTTTTTTTTTTTTTTTTTTTTGGTCCTCAGAATGCAGCTGACATTAGATGCCTACATATTTGGTTTCCTGATTAGTGATAATTTTTGCACCTGTACCAATGTTACAGCCTGTCCTTGGAAAGTACCGTCCATTATCTGTGTCTGCTCAGGTAGGCTGGATGTGAAAAATCTATCCTTTCTGCCTCATTGTTGAGAGCTTCAGGCAGAATTAAGTCTGTGATTATGTCCTATAAATGTAAAGAAATATACATGTGGAAGGGAGGTTTGCTATTATTTTGACCATTTTAGGTTCCAAGTCTTTTCCTAGTTAATTTGGGTCATCGCTATGAAAAGTTATTTAAATCACACCTCCATATAAATTTTTTGCCAAAATGGAGTCTGCTTTAAATAACACATTAAAGCAGCAAATCTAGAGAAGGTATTCAGTATCCAGTATACATTATTTTTGTTAACCTTCTTATTTCTGGTCATTAAATACCCAAGTTGCCTGTTCTCAATGATCTTATAGTGTTCCTTTCTAATAATTGGACATTTTTCTGGAGGTGCAGAGCATAGAGAGTCTGAGTCAAGGAGTACACATTTCTCAATAGTGTCAAATTTAGTTTGGCCAGTCCTCAGAGCCTAGGATCACCAAAGACTTGTGGGGATTTTGTTGTTTTTGTTGTTTTAAAGTTTATTGATTTATTTTGAGAGAGACAGTGACACTGCAAGTGGGGAAGGGCAGAAAGACAGGGAGAGAGAGAGAATCCCAAGCAGGCTTTGCACTGCCAGTGCAGAGTCCGATACAGGGCTTGAACCCATGAAGCTGTGAGATCATGACATGATCTGAAATAAAGAGTCAGACCATTAACTGAACTGAGCCACCCGGCACTCCAAGACTTGTGTTTAAAAGCCTGTTTAAAAGCCAGGTCATGAATCTGACCTAAAATTCCAGTAAATTGACAAGACCAAACTTTCTTATCATTTCTTCATTTTCCACCTGTGGCCACCTGGATGACTATTTAAGAAATATTCTTTGCTGACAAGTTGTCAGAGTTAACACCTAGGGAGGTGTAATGGCAGTTCTCTAGCTGACATTATTGACTTAGAGCTGGGAAATACAAAGAGATAGATCTATCTCTATCTATCTATCTATCTATCTATCTATCTGTATTTTAATCAGCAAGTTTTATGTCCAAATTCTGACAAGGTGTGGTATCTTCAATTTTCTAGGACTAGGGAGAACATCACATGATAAAATTAGATTATCTTTTTAATCGTAACTTTAAGGTGCACATGAATTTTATTCTGGTCACTTCCTCTCCCTCCACTCTTTAGGTCTCCTTCCATGTATTTTTGTAAACTCAAATGTAACCACTAAGTCAAATTCAAACACCCTGTGCTATCTAAGTCCCTCTTGATCACTCCCCTACCTCAAACTCAGCTCTGGAGCATTCTTTCTGATAGTTACCCAGATTCCTAGGCATTTGGGCAGTCTTCACTTTCTGTTAGAAATATCTTTTCCCTTCTAAGCCGCCTGGAGAATGGCTACTTATTCTTCACACCTCAGTTAAAAATTTCTTTCTCTGGAAGACATGCCAGAACACACGAAGCAGAGTTAAGGCTTTCTTATGTGTGATCCCATAGCACCCTGTATGCAGGACTGTTACAGCACTTCAGCCAACATATTGTGACTGCTCACTTCTTTGTTTCCCTCAAGCAGATTGTGAGCTCTTTAAAGACCAAGATGATATTTTATTTTTGCATCTCTTAAAGCCTACCACCTGGCCTGGTACTTTGTAGGTATTTGGTAAACAATGAACGAATGAATGAGTGTCCCTCTTATTAGGAGCAGAGAAATTGCAACATCAGGTGACAGATATGTGTGCCTACTCTGAAAAAATTAAGAATTATAAATTTAGATCTACACCTTGAGTACGGATGGGGTGGAGGGAAGGAAATTTGTGGTAATTGCAGAGGGAGGGCAGCTAAGCATGTGGCTGCTTTGGGTATTTACTCATCAGACCAGACTGAAGCAGCCTTAATCAGGGAAAATCAATCTGCCTGTTTTTCAGTGTAAGCATAAACATGCTGACAGGGGATGCCATCTAGGTGTTCTGAAAAATCTTACATCAACCCTCAAGTTAGTTGTAGTTTCTTTTACTTTTTATGTATATGTTTGAATTGTTTGTACTTACCTAGAACAGAAAATTTATTTTCTCCAAGTGGTGTTTCATATCATTTCATGCCTGAGGTTAGACATCTCTTCATTTATGGGATACGGTCCATACTTCACTGACATTTGAACTCTTCTTGAGTTTGCACTGACTACCTCCGTATTTGCCAGCTGTCTTTGCTAAAACTGTCCACATGTCTTTCTCCATATTCTGTTCCTGTCCATTTTTGAAAGTGCATCTCTCTTCTTCAAGATTGATTAAAGCTTCATTTTGGAAAATTGCAGTACAAGTCCCCAGTGATAGCTTCATCCTCTGAATTTTCTTCTCCATTCAAATAATAACATGCTTACTTCTGATATATTTTGAATATATTTTGAATCATGTTTAATGTATCAAACCTTATATTTTCATGAGCTTTTGTGCTTTGTTTTCTTATCTTTATTTTATGATTAATGACAGATGGGGTGGGGAGGGCACCTTGGTGGCTCAGTTAGTTGAACATCTGATCTCAGCTCAGGTCATGATCTTGCGGTTCGTGGGTTTGAGCCCTGTGTCAGGCCCTATGCTGACAGCCTGGAATCTGCTTCAGATTCTGTGTCTCCCTCTCTCTGTGTCCCCCCCACCCCCGCCCCAGTTCACACTCTCTTTCTCTTTCAAAAATAATAAACATTAAAAAAAAATTAATGATAGATGGAACCAAAATTCTTTGCAGTCAATTGTAGTAGCTTGCACAGGCCTTGACAATAAGTGTGCTGTAAATGTTTCCTGATATTGAACCTGATGCCTGTGTTTCATAATAATATTAAATTAAACTTTGGAGTGGAAGTGTCTGTGCAGTGGGATATGGTGCTTTCTTTGGAGCCAGAAGAATTGGGTTTAAACTGCAGTTCTGTTCCCTTTTTGGCACTGTAAGCCAGGGAAATCTACTTTGACTCTTTATGGCTTAAGTTTCTCATCTGTAAAATGGGATGATAGTAGTTGTAGAAAGGAAAATATGGAAATAAAACCCATGTCAAGGTTATCCTTCATAGTAAGTATCCATTAAATATGAGCCAGTATTTTAGTGATATTATATCTTGTAGACACTAAGGTCAGTCTGCCAGTGCTCACATCCCTACTCTGCCACTTATGAATATTAACCCGTGAGCCTCTGTTTCTCTCTCTGTAAAATACAAAAGGGTAGGAAGTACTCTCCTATGTAATAAATCAGATTACACTTGTATACTCAGTGCATAGACCATACTAAATAGTCAATAAATATTAGCTGCTGTTGTTCACAGTAACAGCTATGCTAATTAAAAATTTCACTTGCCCATACAGACATTTTTATGGAGGAAATGTTATTCTCTATACAATAAAACATTATTTTTCCAAAAAGAAAATCCTATTATGATTCATATTCCTGTCCATTGGTGCCACGGAGTAAAAGGAACATGGGCTGGTGTTAGACTTAATATGAAAAGTATTTGTTGCTTCATGTGTTTGTTTTGTGCTGTTGTGTACTTGTAGGAATGAACTCCCTGTAAAGGAGTAGCCTTGCCTAAGTGACTTATATGTATCTGATGTTTAGCACAGTTCTTGGTAGATTTGGACATCTGTCACCATGGAAAGTATGTGGAAACGCAGCAGGACACTGCTGACCCACACTACGTGTGCTTGGTCTTGATGCCTCCTCCAGTGTGCATGCCACCTACCTATGACAGGGCTCACAAGCACCTTTGCTTGAGGCTCACATCCAAAGAGTGTACATATTGACTGAAATATTTATATAGAATCTGATTTTCCCTTCCTAGAGAATAGCCTGTATTGTTTTTAAGGAGGGATAAAGATACTGTAGAAGTCGTTGTAGGAGGATTAACAAATATGATTCTTTTCAATTCCTTCTCAGGGGAAAGTTGTACAATCTAGTTGTTAGTACTCTTTTAACCTAGTAAAGTTTCATTGGTTTTCAGGTCAGTTGCAAAATAGAATTTGGTTGGAATCTCAGATGCAACATGGCACCCTACTACATAAATGCTACCCAGGTATAATTTTGTGTGTGTGTGTGTGTGTGTGTGTGTGTGCGTGCGCACACGCACACTTCTGTGTTAGTGTGTGTATGAGAAATTTCTTACAAGAAAACCAGTTGTTTTGGCCAAATTGAGTGTATAAACTTTATAGAATAATGATATACCTTATAATATTTAATATATTGACTAAATTCAGTATCTGTCTAACAGTTTTGCATGGCAAGTTACTTGCTATCTTAGTTGTTGAGACACAGGGTGTTTAAGCTTTTATAGGATACTCTAACTGGGAATGTTAAGCCAAGACACAGAAATCCATTGGCATAATATGAGGCCCATTTTTGGTTGTTTTGAATTTATTCTCCAAAGAATTGACCCATATCTCTCCTTTGTTTTATTTTGAGCCACTTCAGTTTGATTTGTGTTTCCAACCACTTCCCCAAAGCAGCCTTCGTCAAGGTCAACAATGAACCAAATGGCTAAACGTAGTAGTCTCTTCTCATTTTACTTGATCTACTCCAGGATTTCATACAATTACTTAAACCTCCTTAAAATTCATTTTTCATTTGACTTCTTGGATACTCTTCTTTCTTGCTCTGCTTAGACCACGTTGGTTTCTCCTTCTCAGTATCCTTTGCTGGTTGCTGGTCAATTTCTTCCCCTCTACAGCTCTGTAGCTCCTTCCTGAGCCCTCCTATCTTCTTTTTCTAACATTCCATATCTGGGTGATCTCATGCCGGCCCATGTGTCTAATGCTTTACATGCCAAGAGCCGTTGCCCCTTCAACTCTGTCCTAGTTACACCAGTTTCCTTCCCTGCCTTGAAAATTCCAAACCTTTGAACTTGCTATTCACTATCACTGTACAGGAAAACCTTGGTTGGAGAGCATAATTTGTTCCGGATACATGCTTATAATCCAAAGCACTTGCATATCAAAGCAAATTTCAAGAACCATTGGCACAGCTGTGATCATGTGACATTTGGCATCATGTACTACATGCATTACAAGACATCACTTGTTTATCAAGTTAAATTTTATTAGAAATGGTTGCTCATCTTGTGAACTACTTGCAGAACAAGTTACTTGCAATCCAACGTTTTACTGTACAATTATTCTCTCTAGTAGCTGCATGACTCACTCTTGCCTCCTTCAAGCCTCAGTTGTCATTTTCTCAGTGGAACCTCGATGGGCTGCCTATGTGTATGATCTCCACAACATACCTCGTCACTCTAATGCTTTTTAAAGTAATTCTGTCAGGTAGGAGCCTAATAGGAAAGAGATGGCACACTCTAAAGGTTTCAGTAAGGAGAAGTTCATAAAGGAAGTATGTATGAAGGTTTAGGTGGACTTAAGGGAATTGGTACAGAATGGTAAAGCACCCAGTGGAGAGCAACTATGGGGGCAGTCATTGCTACCCCAGGCATGGGACAAGTGAGGGAAACCATGCTGTCTGAGCCTCTCTGTAAGCTGGAGCTATGAAGGAGGGGCTACTCAGTAAAAGTGTAGCTGAAGAAGAACACATCCAATTTCAGGACCATGAAGACTTAAGGGAAGCAGAGAGAGGGAAGGCAGAATGGGAAGAAATACCCTGGGCTTCCCTCTGAAATCTTACTCTTGCCTCCCATTGGCTGAATTCAATACGGTAGGAGTAGGCAGTTCTAGAGTTTATTTTCCTAGCCTCCAAAGCAGAGCAGGGAAAAGTAGAAGATGGATATGGGGAACAAGCAAAGATACACTAGCAGAGGATCTTTAAGAGGGCATATTTCATTTAGCACTTAGAGTTGTAATGTCATACCCCAGGGAATTATTACAAAATCATCATTAAATGTTGTCATCTCCATTTTGAAAAGTTAACCTCCACAGCATCCAAATGAACATTGGGTGAAGTCACAAGCTAGCATATCTTCTCCAAACAACAGGAGTGATATTCAAAATATTTAACAACATTACAAAACAGGCACTCAAAAATCATAGTAGCTCAACAATTGAGAACAGTATACCATACTGGAATATATAGTCCAATCTAGAGCATTGATAAAAGATACCAGAACATAAATATTAAAAGGGGAGATGTTTTCTAAGGACATTTGAGAAAAGTGCACCTTATATCTAGGAATTTATGTGATGTTATGTAATATAGGTTGTGCTAAGTTCAATGTAGAGTATTTCATTTAAACTTCTAACAACAATACTCCTTGTTTTTGCATTCACGGGTTTGGATCCTGAGGCTCAGTGAAGGGTGATTTTGCTTAAGACCACTCATCTAGCTGTAGTGGAACTAGGACTCACACCTAGACTGGGGCTGACAGTGCAGTTACTAGTTTGTGACTAATGTTAAAACTCGGACTGCCTCCTAGATAGGACAGTGCTGGTTTGAGGGCAGAAACTACTAATTTTCTAGCCTTCAGTTTTTAATTTTGGATATTTTTAAGATAAATCCTTTCTTTCTTTTTAAGAAAGTCTCTTTATTTCCTGTATGATTTTATCTTATGGGTAGTTTGTGGATTCATTCCTGGATTCAACCAAAATCTATAGCAGAATCTAAAGATATGATGTATTTCTCCTTCTGACCACATCCCTTGCCTCAATCTCTGTATAGAAAAGGCACCTAAAGTATACATGTTACCTATGGAAATAGATTTCTTTTTGGCTTATTGTCTATGATGTGGGGCCCAGATTTCAGAAGTGTGAATATTTATAGCAGGTGGCACATATACTGTTTGGACAGAGATACTTGTGAGGTGTGATTGCTGGTAGTTTGGAAAGTGTTTTTGTAGAATCTGTGTACCACCTACATAAAACAATTGACAAACCTGAATTTTACCACTTACAGTGTTTTTGCTACATTTGTAAGACCCAAATTTCTGCTTCCTTTCTCTCTGGTTTACTACCATAGGTGGATAGAATACCAAAGAGAAATTACTCATTCAAGCACTTCCTTTGCAATGATTATTTTGAATCCTTAAATCCTGACCCATACCTATTGGGGGTTCCACATGGGCTAGGCTAGGCTACCTGTGTGGATAATTGGAAGACTCCTCTGGGTACTGATTTTTCCATCACAGCTTATAATATCTTTGTAAAAATGAACAAACTTTGTGGACTGGAGGAAGCAAAGATGATTATTATGACCAGGAGCATGTTGGAACCTTGATTTTTTTGGTGTGTGTATATCACACTTGTCTGCCTAAGTTAGTGAAGGAAGAGTGAAGACTTTCTACTTATCATTTTAATACAGTTTTGAGTTTCCCAAGAGAGAATTTGTCGTTTGTCTCAAGGTGATTGTGTGTGTGTGTGTGTGTGTGTGTGTGTGTGTGTGTGTGTGTGGCGTACTTAAGTTGTCCAAATGATAAATAGTGCCCTAGGTAAGTTGCAGGCTGTATATGTAAGAAAAAGTAATATTGCATTGGAAAGTTTTCAGATAAAGTAGAATTCAATTTTGTTTTGAAAAACTATGATAAATGTTAACCACTTTTTCACTGAAATTCTTTTCAGACATATCTTAATCTTTTTTAATGATCCATGTGTGATTTTTTAAAACATAAAATGTATAACAAGGTAAAGAAATTCTGTTATTAATAACATTTTGAGGGAATGGTTTATTCTTGATTTCTTTTCTCCATCCTTTGAAATAAATACAGAGCTAAGCATGGAAGGCTATAAAGTGAACTGAGTTTTGTAGTTTTTTTTTTTTCTTTCCTTTGTTACTAGAGTTCTGCAACTGAGAAAATTCTTTCCCTGGTTTCCTCACAATGAAATGCTGCATGCTCCATTCAAAACAACAATAATTGAAACATACCCTGCATGTAATATGTCTAAACACCCACAAATAAACAGTGATTGAGATTAATGCCACCTTCAACTTGGGCTTATTCTTATGTACTTATGTAGGCATGAAGATTTAATTTTCTCTGTCACATGAAGCAAATGCTTCCTCTTATCGGGTGGATTTGTTTTGGGGTACTCCCTAGTGCCCTCACTTCCCACACTGCTGTTTTGACACATTGTTAGTACTGTTAAATCCAGACCTTGTTTCATGAAATCCTGATGAAAAATGGTTAGTAAATAAAACTAACATGTGACAAGGTTTCATTTTGTACCCAGTATAAATATTGCAGATGCCCTGTTGCTTTAAGATAGGTTTAAGGATAAATGCATTCATCCTTTTTCAATTAAAAAAAAGTGTTTGTTTTTAATTTTTTTAAAATAGTTTCCCTGTGTCTAAGATTCTAAAGATACCCTGAAGCATATTATCAAAGATATTATACTTATTTGGAAGTTCGTATTATCAGTAATTTAATTTTCAGAGGGCCAGTGGTAGGATAATTTGCTTTTCAAATTTTCAACAATGTAACAAATTTCCTGAGAGCAAAGCTAACCTATGTGATCTGAAAGCTAATAACATCTCCAACACTGATGACTCTTTTCTGTTTAACATTTTGTCACATTCTCAGATGACCCCTCTTGAAATGCATGTACTTTTTATTTTCCTTCCATCTGTTTTATCCCACACCCAGTTAATTGCCAAGTCCTTTGTTTTCTACAACTTAAGTGTTTCTCCTCTCTGTCATTTTTTTTTTATTATTCTGTCATTATTCTGATTAAAGGCCCCTGTTTCCTCAAGCTTAAACTATCAGCGGGGTCCTACCTCCTTGTTTGAGGTCTCTCCCAATTCAAAACTCGTGCACAAAGTTACCAGATTGCTTTCTAAAGATCTGGTAAATATCTAAAATATTCAAAGATCCTCATTCAAATAAAGAGTAAATCTTCAGTGATATTCCCTAAATGAGGCTTTCTCCTATTTTCCCAAGCTGATCTTCTAGAACGTTCTTTGTGGGTACTTGACATTAATCTAAAATGTAGAGGGGCGCCTGGGTAGCTCAGTAGGTTGAGTGTCAGACTCTTGATTTCAGATCAGGTCATGATCTTAGGGTTGTGAGATCAAGCCTTGCACTGGAGCATGGAATCTGTTTAAGATTCTCCCTTTCTCTGTTTCTCTTTCTCTCTCTCTCTCTCTCTCTCAAAAATAAATAAATAAATAAATAAATAAATAAATAATAAATAAACAAACAAACAAAATAGATGTAGAACGTAGAATAATATAGTTTTTTTTTAATTTATGTTTTGAGAGAGGAGGAGAGAGAGAGAGAGAGAGAGAGAGAGAGAGATCACAAGTGGGGGAGGGGCAGAGAAAGGGAGACAGAAAATCTGTTTAAGATTCTCCCTTTCTGTTTCTCTCTCTCCTTCTCAAAATAAATAAATAAATAAATAAATAAATAAATAAATAAATAAACAAACAACATGGATGTAGAATGTAGAATAATATACTTTTTTTTTTAGATTTATTTATTTTTTGAGAGAGGGGAAGAGAGAGAGAGAGAGAGAGAGAGAGAGAGATCACAAGTGGGGGAGGGGCAGAGAAAGGGAGACAGAAAATCCCAAGCAGGCTCCACGCTGTCAGCACAGAGCCTGGTACAGATCTTGAACTCATGAACCATGAGATCATGACCTGAGCAGAAATCAAGAGTCATACGCTTAACCCCCTGAGCCACCCAGACGCCCCTAAAGCAATTGTATTTTTAAATTTTTTAATGTTTATTTATTTTTGAGAGTGAGAGAGAGAGACAGAAAGACGCACAGAGCATGAGCCGGAGAGGGGCAGAGAGAGAGGCAGACAGAATCCGAAGCAGGCTCCAGGTTCTGAGCTGTCAGCACAGAGCCCAACACAGGGCTTGAACTCGGGAACGGTGAGATCATGGCCGAGGCCGAAGTCGGACACTGAATTGACTGAGCCACCCAGGAGCCCCTAAAGCATGTATTTTTTAATGTGCCTATTTTTCTCCCCTGAGAGTCTCCCCACCCCATTCTATTTGCCAAATGTGTTTATGACTAAACATAGCCCTTTCCCTTCTGTGTTATCTTCCTTGAGCTACCAGCCAGGTCGGGCCATCCTCTACCTCCCAACGTGTTTGAAACTTTTTCTATCATTTTAGTATTCTACCTCACTGGCCTGT